>NC_132881.1:34399972-34667472 GCF_030463535.1 Salminus brasiliensis | reverse complement strand
ACCCCTCATCTCCACCTGCTGCAAAGCTGCGTATCAAAGGTGAACTGCACAGAGAGTGCAGAGGGCACGACTGGCCTGAACAGCGGTAAACACCTGCCTGAGTGCTGTGTTCTTATTGTCCTACAGACCTTCAGAACCTGCACTCACCTGCATGACTGGCCTGAATGATGGTAAACACCTGCCTGAGTGCTGTGTTCTTATTGTCCTACAGACCTCCAGAACCTGCACTCACCTGCACGATTGGCCTGAACGATGGTAAACACCTGCCTGAGTGCCGTATTCTCATTATCCTACAGACCTCCAGAACCTACGTTTACCCTCACAGAGGCATTGTGCTGCAAGCCCCTAAACAGTGGACAGTGATTGGCTGATTGATTGTGAAGGGTTGATCAAACGTGTTAAAATCTACAAAACATCAGAGCATACTATATTGGGTCACAGCCATTTCTTCCACCCAGCAGATGATATATTCTGCACATTGTACAGTAAATGTGTGTATGCTGGATACCCATCACATACAGTTGGTCCAGAACATTGACACATGGTGTGTTGTTTTTAGCTAATCATTTTGGAACCGGCTAAATTTAACTGCAGCATTCTCCAGGGGCCAGGGCTCGCTGACCAGCATATTAATATGTCTGTGTTCAGATCAACTGTGAAATGGCTGTAACAGGGTGAGTGGCTATGTATGCGGAATGTATTAATGAGCGGTCGTGCTGAACGACATTGGTCGTTGTCCTCTGCACAGAAACACACAGGTTTGGCGGCATTATCTTAAACGGCTACCGGACTTACCAGTGTGTGTGTGTATGCGTGTGATGTGAGGCAGCTGGCATTACAGTGCACGTTAATGTTGCGGTGTGAGGAGAGAGCGGCTACATGGCTGCTGTACATGTAATGTGATCGGGGTCAGAGAACAGAGAAACAGAGAACCTGAGGTGCAGACGCAGCCACGAGACAGATACAGCTCAGGCCTGACAGCCTACTGTACATGCAGGTCTTGGTGAAAGAAGTGGGTATAGGAAGCAGGCACAGAATTCAATGAAGAATTTGACACAGAATTCAATGAAGCCCATTCATCTTCTCACAGAAAATCAGGACTTGAATGTTATTGAATCGGCATCACAAACTGGTGATTGGTCCATTCCTAGCCTAAACCTAAACCTGGCTCATCTACCCTTTCTGTTCTCCCACTTTGTTCATCCATGGCTGTCCTCTTTTCCCTGAGAGCAGAGGGACTGTGGAGGGCAGGGAGTGATCATTGTCCACCGCTCGACTGTGAGCTGGGTGTACTGCTGCTAATGCCAGGAGGGAGGCTGGGCTAATGGGGTCGGCGGTAGCAGAGGGTGATGTATGGATTATGTTTACTGTGGCATATTTGGTTGTTTCTGCATGGGAGCCAAAAGATTGGGTCTGATGATAAATGCACATGCCCTCAAGATCCACACGGCCACCTGTGGTCTCTCACTGGCCACAGTGCAACCTGCTCCCCTCACCCCCTCACTTTCCAGTATAAGGCCATTCAATGAGGTGTAATTGGCTGGAATTACAAAAGGGGGTGCTTCTATTCTTGGTTCAAGTTTTGGCTATTCTAACCTTTACAGTTTATTTACTGGCTGTGTTACGGAGATGTGTTGCTCTTGGACACAGGCTCCTCCAGCGTTTGATGATGTTTCTGTTTAGATAAGCGAAGATGAAGTCTCTCTCACTTGTAATGTACCAAATACCACATTATTCCACTGCATATTTCCATTGGAGCTTCTCTTCATTCCTGGAGAGCACTAAAGCTGTGATAAAGTGAGAGAAGTTGGACCAGATTTTTTGTTTATTTATCCTTTCCTTCACTCCATTTCATTCGTGCACTCTCTCTCTCTCTCTCTCTCTCTCTCTCTCCCTCTCTCTCTCTCTCTCTCTCTCTCTCTCTCTCTCTCTCTCTCTCTCTCTCTCTATCACTCACACTCTTTCTCTCTGCTTGCTAAGACGAGTTTTGGGAATGGCTGAAGTATTTGCAGCATGCCTGGTTTCAGCTGCTTTCAGAGGCCAGAGGATCTGTAATGTTTGCTTTGGGCTGTGTGGTGTCTTGGTGAAGGGACTTTTATTAACAGTTTGCCCAAACGAGGGCTCCCTGGTCTCTGAGCTTGTGTGCCTGTCAGTGTGCATCTGTGTGTGTGTGTGTGTGTGCTTGTGTTCCTGTGCTAATCCTTCTGCAGAAGGGCTATCAGGAGTCACATCAGTGCCCTTAATGGAACCTGATAGCTTCATCACGTCTGCCAAAAAACTCCTGCATATGAGAGTTACTTTTATGCATATTTAGATGAGTTCAGAATTTGTTCAATTTCACAGGGCTCAATTTTTTTTGGTGAGTGGCTCAAAGGCAGCCTGAAAGGACTGAAGCTCAGGCGATATGGTTTGAATCAGAGCGGGAGCCGGTGCCAGTCTTTGTGGAGTGGTGGAGCAAGTATGTGAGTTTGATCCTGCTCCATTGTCCCCCCCCCCCCTTTCCCGAGTGTTCTCCAGCAAGGAGTAATCAATAGCAACAGTGGCTGACTTTCTGCCTTTGTCTGCATCCCTCTGTAGCTGCTGAGACAGTTTTGACATCTTGGCGTGCCGCGGGCAACTCTTCCTCCCTCCCTTTCTCTCTATCTCTATCTCTCTCTCACTCCCTCTCTTTCTCTCTCACTCCCTCTCTCTCTTTTTCCTTCTCTCTCAGCGTGCCAGCCTGGCTGCTCTTTGTTCACTGTTTTACGGCTCCGGCTTCCCGGCGCACACACACACAGGGGCCTGTGTAGGAGTGTTTCTCCCTCTCTCTCTCTCTCTCGCTTTCGCACCCTCTCTCTCACTTTTTTTTTTCAAAACTTTCCATTTTTATAACCGCGCACTGTTAAACGCATTACTCTGATTCCATAAGCCGTGTTGCTCCGCTCTCCAGAACTGACAGTGCGAACTCTGACCCCTGCCAGACTTTATAGCCTTTTAACAGAAAGTTGTTAATGCCTTTGATAACTTGCTTGTCGGCCGAATGTGCGAGGCGGCGGGCGTTGGGGGGGGGCTCTGGGTAGAAGGTGTGTGTCTGAGTGTGTGTGTGTGTGTGCATATGTGGACTGTAGAGAGGGGTGACCTCAGTGCTGAAGCTCATGCTGTATCAGTAGCTGTACAGTCACCACTGCCTCTCCAGCTATTTTTACAGCTGCACTAGTGCTTGTGCAGCAGTGCAGTGGTGCATTGGGGGCAGCAACACTGCCTCAACTGCTTTCGGATAGTGCTACAACTAACAGTTATGTCCAGAATGGATTCATCTATAAACCTAAATTTTAAAAAAGTGGACACTGGGAACACACAGGTATTCACCATGGCATTTTGCAATCTCCTGCTTTCTCTGGAAATCAGTTTGACCAATGGTTGCATGTAGATGCAGGTCCATTTAGACCAGTAGTGGCAGCGAGAACTGAAGACTTGAAGTAAAATCTTTAAATTGTTAAAATTTGCAAACAGAATGTATGGTGTAGTGCTTTTTTTCAATTAGAAATTTTGGCTGGACACATTTTTTACATCCCAGAGGAGGACATATTAGGGAAAAAAATATGAATGGTCAGTCTAGAGTAACTAATTGAATTGTTTTGACAGTTTTATCTGATTTTGCCTTGTCACAGCAGTGACACAAGTTAATGGTATAGTCAAACAACAGAAAACATGGCTCCTGTTGCATTTCTTTGAATGGTCTTGAATATCACATATATCTTTGTTATGACTAACAATATATACATCTTGCAGGTTCTCACAGGCAAGCCTTTGTTTTTCAGCTCGACCTTTTCCCAGACCCACTGCCATATACGCCTAATCAACTTTGGCGACTAATCATTGTAGTCCTACTCTCTGACTCCGGAGCTTTCTGGCTTGGGATTGGGGAGATGGCTACAGCAGATAGGTTGAGGGGGTTCTCTCTCTCTCTGGGCTGGAGCTGCATGGCTGCTGTGTTCTTCAGTCCTCGGCTCTCTCTGGCCCTCTGTGGCTGGCGGCCTGTTTGTTTGCGTTGTGTGAGACTGAATGGGGTGGCAGCAGTGATACTGGCCCCTTTCATGTCCTTAAAGGCCAACTGGTCACTGGGGCCCAGCTCTGTGCCAAAGAGAGCTCTGAAAGCCTGTCTGAAACTGACACCGGCCATCGCACTGCAGAGCGGCACACACACAGGCACACACACACTGCACACACCGTCTCTTTTAGCACCAATTGGGCAGTGCAGAGAAAACAGTTTATTAATCATTGTTTTGTTAATTTCTATGAAAAACGTAACTTTCGGTTTGCTCAAATTTGAACGTCCTGTGGTTTAAGCAGGTGTATAGTCCCTTTGGGCCTGCAGTATTTGTGTTTGGATGAAACAGACACATACACACACACTCAGACACACACAGCTGCACAGGATGCTGTTCTGCTGTTGCACTTGGTTGGTTCATGATGACCACTGGGGTTTCACTTGCTCTGAGCTTCTCCTCTGTGCTTTACCTCTTCCCTCTCTCTCCTTCCTCTGTTTTGTTTTTTTTGTTCTCTTGGCCTTTTGTAACATAAAATACCCCTGTTGCCATACACAGATGCACCTTTCTACTTGACCAGGCAGCTCTGTGTGAGCCGTGTTGGCAGAGGAGCGCTCAATTCTCTGGTGACCCTCTCTGCCCCGCAGTCTAAAGGACTGGCTAATACTCTTCCCTCGCCTTTCATCCCCCACCACTTCTTTCTTTATTTATTTATCTCTTACACAGAAATGGGAAAAAAGAGGTTTAATCTTTGACACTGAGTCCGCCCAGGCCCAGGCGCAGGTGAGAGAGAGAGAGAGAGGGAGGAAAGAAGTGATGGAGTAAGCGGGGAGAATAAAGGAAGTATAGTGTGTGTGGAGTGGAGAAAGGCCCTGTCCGGTGAGACCAACTAACTGTTCAGCTGGCTGCCTGATCAATAGGCTGTGGGCCATGTCCCCTTTGCCCTTCAGAGAGGACTGACCTCATCCATCCATCCAGCACACATACACACACCCATGCACAGGTGTGAGCAGTTTCCGGGTTAGCTGGGCATTCTTCATTGGCCATTTAAATCTCAGAGGATGTGTGCCATCATGCAGCTTTCCAGTAGAAGCACGGACAAAAACCGTAAGAGCTAATATGGATTCTTAGGGCAGACACAGTTCATGATTGATTTTTCTGAGAGAGAGACAGAGAGAGAGAGAAAAGTGAGAGTGTGTGTTTATGCAGAAGGGAGGGGGTGCTAGTGGTTTCAGACCTCTCCCCGCTACTGAATGGTGGTAACTTTGCTCAGACGCTTTTCTGTTTATGAGCCTTGTACTGTATTCATAATTTAAGTGGAGACCTTAGCCGCTCAAACGAGGGAATGCACTCCTATCATTATTCATGATCCTCATCAGATAACCGCTAATAACGGCCCTCTTTGCTGGTCGCTCTCCCCCTCTCCAGCAATATTCATTGTGTAATAGACCTAACCGCCTTAAGCAAATTATCTCCCATGTATACATGCCACAAGGCTAATATAGCACAACAAATTTATTGCAGGGCAGAGTAGCCCCCGTGCCTTCTAATGCAAATAAATCCGGCCTGGCCGCCTCTCATTAGCCAGCGTGTAGAGCACGCTAAATCCTGCTTCTATCATGTACTCCACCCCCCCAGTGACCACGATCTGCCAAGTTGGAGAGGCAGGCTGCCAGTATTAAGCCTGTGATTCCTCTCTGCCGTCATGTGTCAGCACAGAGCGAGTGGCTGGCTCGTCCACAGCCAGTGACACTGGTTTAGACGAGGGAGGTTAATTTGCCTAACCCGACTCCCCCCCCGCTCTGCTCACTGTACACTCCGCAGCACCGCCACAAACACTCACTTCTGCTATTCTATATATACCAGACCCCGAGCCTGGCTAGTGTTACCCAGCTGAGGCCTAGGACAGAGCAGAGAGATGGACAGAGAATCATAGGACCAGCGGCTTTGCTATAGAAGTTAGTCAGGAGACTCTTTATTATTAGTGTAGCCCGGGTGCACTTTTTAAAAAAATGAAGGGCTCTACATAAGAGATTCTTTGAGCGATTCCATGAAGAACCAAGTTTGTAAAGGGATGTGTGAGTGTGAAGAACCTTCTGTGAGAGCTTAAAGAAGCTCTTGATGTACAGGTTATTTCTAAAACCAAAAGTGGTTCTTCAGTGGCATCTAGCACACATTGTTGTAAAATGTGTTAGAAAGAGCAGTGGAGAGAGTGTGTGTGACTGAGTGTTTGTCATGCTTTTCTCCATTCCTGTGATGTCTCATTAAAAGCCTTTACGGTCTGAGGCTCTCTGGTGTGGACACTCTATCTCCTTAATTCAAACCTCTCTCTCTCTCTCTCTCTCTCTCTCTCTCTCTCTCTCTCTCTCTCTCTCTCTCTTTCTCTTCCTCCTCCCCCATTCTGAAACCCATGGGGAGAGGTTTTCCTGCCAGACGCGTCCACTCCAGACGCCGCTGCTCTGAGCACCTGAGCGGCGGAAAGCAGAAAACAGGTAGTGAGAATCAAAACAGAGAGTGCAGTGTGTGTGTCCGCTGCAGCCACTGAGCTGCAACCTTTTTTTTTTGGCTTGTTGTTTCCTCGGCCTTTTCAGAGCGCGTGCGTTTATTTTTCAGTCGCTGGGTGTTTCCTGATCTCTATAAATACTGGACTCTCTCTCTCTCTCTCTGTGGGAGAGAAAGTCTG
This sequence comes from Salminus brasiliensis, assembly GCF_030463535.1. Lineage (NCBI taxonomy): Eukaryota > Metazoa > Chordata > Actinopteri > Characiformes > Bryconidae > Salminus > Salminus brasiliensis. Next base: position 34,660,761 of record NC_132881.1, on the reverse strand, counting down.
CGAGGAGGAGAGAGAAACTGTGTGTGTCTTCTGGGCATTTGGCTCTGAAACACATGGCAGTTTGTGTGTGATACTCTCTTGCTCGGGGCACAGCCCTGGACCTGCCGGGCCCTGTCTCGAATTCCCACGCTGGGCGTGTTAGGACCTTGTGTAATGACACCACACTGCAAAAAGCTGCTCAACCTGCCCCCCCTCCCTCTCTTGCTCCTTGACCCTTTCTCCATTCCCCTACAACCCCTCTGTCTGCACCCTGTCTTTCTGTCCCCCTACTGTCTCTGTGCCAAGCCAACACCAGATCAGCACCAAACTCATCGGACAGATCCGCCAAAGGCTTCAAGGCCTTCATATCTTAGAAGATCTGGGCCTTCGTCCAAAAGGGTAGCATTGTATATCACCTGAAAATTACCTCTTTTTCTCTCCTCTACCCTTCTCCCTTCCTCCCTCGGCCCTTGCCCCACCCCCTTTCCCTCTGTCTCTTTCTCCTCACTCTCTCTTTTCACCCTCCGTCTCCTCCTTGCCCCCCAGACCTCCAGACAAAGGCGCGCTGGGCTATTGTTGCCTGGGCGGCTGGGGCTGAAAGAAAGGGAAAGGGGGTCATTGGTGGTATTAGCGCTGGCTAATCAGGCCGGGGGGCACAGGCGGTTTTGGTCGAGGGCCTTGTGAGGGGAGCCCAGCGGCGGGGGAGCTGAGACCGTCCACTCCCCCGTTTCCCAGGCGCCCACGGCCCCCTCTACGGTTACACAAAATGTCCGCCACGGCTCCCCTGTTGCCAGGGGTCTATTATTAGCAAGTGTCAGTCAGTTATCTGAGAGTAGTGCTTTTAGCTGCCATTTAAGTGGCTGACACTCAGGTTTTGCAGCAGATTAAATGAAATTTTAGGCGCAGTTTGGCTCGGCTGCGAGTGGACAAAGGAGGCAGCTGTTGTTGGAAATGTAATCTGGCACCACCAGGGAAAAAGGGTGCCACAGCCGGCGCTGCCCGCCGCCCTAGCTAGCTCTCCTGTTCTCCGCCACCTTGCTACTTATATCGCAAAAAGAAAAAATAAGAGGCCCGTACTTACCAAGCCAAAGTACTCTGAGGTGCAAAATTAGGTTGACCATATTTTGGTTTTTGAAATAGTGAACATTGGGACACAAGGGCGTCCGCCGTGGTTGGGAGGATGAGGCCGGGGGCTTTAGGTAGGCCCAAGTTGCAAGGCGGTGGCAATGTGTATGTGTGAGAGTTTGTTTCCGGCCTTACTAGCCTACATGACCAATAAATAAATTCTCAGTAAAATAAAAAAAAATAATAATAAAAAAATACCTCAATAACATACATTATGGTCTTTTGCCATAGAACAATCACTATTTCACTACAGACCTTTTAGTCCTCCTGGTGTGTTCAACAGGTGGCAATTTGACATTGATTTGATTATTGATTTAAACTGTGCTTTTGGACCTTTTCAGTCCACTTGACAAAACCACAGGATTGTTTTCTATAATTTATTTGCGTTTATTCATGTTTGCATTTAGGCATTTTTAGGCTGTGACCTCCTGCTCTCTCTCTCTCTGTCTAGGGAGCAGTTTGACCAGCTATGTATGTAGATGCAGGTACATATAGACCAGTTGTGGTGAGCGACTCAAAGAAAACTTTTTAAAGCTGTAAAATATGTACACATGATATCAGAAGTGAAATCAATGCCAAATCCCGGACATCATATGCAGTTTTGAAAAAGAGGACATATGGCCACTGTAGTAAAACACCTATTAACAGACTGGGTGCACACAGCTGACAGAAAACTGAAAGAAACAGAAAGCTGGGCAAAACAGCATCATGTGTAAATATATGGGACAGTAGTATCATGCCAAACCCCTCACACACCTTTGTTGTAATGTCAACACTCATTAACACACATTGTATATAGATATGTATATATGTTGTGCTTAATTAATTTACAGCAATCCCTAAACCTTTTATGTGCGTCTCTTCATGGTTTCATCTGATGAGACTGTGAGCAGTGGCCCACACCCTGCAGATGAGCGAGAGTGTCAGAACACCTACTCCGCAGGCAGATCCTATTCTAGTCTTATATACGTGCTAGAGCTTGATGCAGCTAATGTGTGCCTGTCCAGGTGAAGGAGTGTTTTCAGTGGGCATCAGCAGTACGAGTGGGTGTGTGTGAGCGCAGCGTGGGGATTTCCTGGCCGTTTCTTCGGTATACTGCCTAGAACAGTGACACTGTACTGTGCCCACGACTCCTAATCCACCAACATGCCAGTGTCATTCACAGCCCATATTTTCCTCTTAAATACTTCCCTGCTCCTTTCTCTCTCTCTCTCTCTCTCTCTCTCTCTCTCTCTCTCTCTCTCTCCAGGGCGGCATGCTGCCAGGACAGTGTGTGTTTTTCTATTCTGTATTTATGTGTTATGTGTGTGTGTGTGAGTATGTGTAGCTGTTGAAGAGGGGTCGGTAGTTAGTGGAGAGTCTTATCAGCGCTCCTGCGGCCTGCTCCAACCCCTGCTAAAGGTGTGAAAAGTGACAGTTGTAAATGACTGTGAAGAGTGGCTGGGGTTTGAACTGCGAATGGCATCAATTTTACCCCGCGCACTTCCTCTAGCCACTGCGCGGACGAGAGTATTGATGTCAGTCGGCGTTTGAAGCCAGACTGCACTAAGTGCTCTGCTCTGTGACTGGAATTTGATTGTCTCTTTTTAATGAAATGCATTCGTTCCACTCGTCCACTGTGAAACGGCATCGCTTTGCCTTCGCTTCGAGACAAGGTGGGTTCGACGAGCGCTGTGTGATCCCATATTTACCAATAAACAAGTTAGGGGTGCTGCAGCCTATATATATAATATCAGTTTGGCTGACGGCCACGCAGTGCATTCTGCTCTACTTATAGGTCCGCTTATATAACTGTGCATTCGGTGATGCAACACCGGTCGAGGTCGAGGTTCAAACTCAAGGGTGCAGTATCTGGGTTGTAGCTCAACTGTGATCATATATGCAGATGCACGCACACACACAAGAGTTTAACCTACACACACTCGAAGAGAGAGGTAAAAATAAGGTTGCCGAAGAGAAGCTGCGTTTTTTCAGCTGTATACGTCAATAAGGACGAGCATGGTTTAAGAATTTGAACCTTTCTGGCCTTTGTTCTTCCACCATCTACAATCCTTTGTCAGTCACTTCAGAATATTCAGACTGCAGAATGAGAAGGCAGATGTCCTCAGACATACTTTACATAAGACCACATTCTGTAAGACCAAGATCTGTAAGATAATGCATAGGTCAATAGAAATGCTACAAAATGGCTTGGAATGATATCTTTTTACATTGAATTCCATTGAAAGTTAAGAAGGTTCTTTCCTTCTCCTGTAAAAGTGCCATATTGGCGATAAAAGGTTTTTGTGTGACAGTGACAATATGCATCATCTTTTTATGGTTTTATTGATTATAAGTATTATTCTTCCGAAATTAAGTCAATCACACAAATTTGGAACGACAGTGTTCTCCTGAGTGAAAGTTTGATGAACTCAGAAGACACTCACACGGCTTCTAACTTTGCTCCAGGTGCTTGTAAAAAAAAAGGCTGTGGATTTCTTTTTCTCTTCTCATTCTTGGTAGTTGAGATAAGAATCTAAGATATGCTCCTCAACCCAAGTGACCTGGGGAAAAGAACGCTCGGCCCTCCCTCTCTCCGACCCCTGTGTCTCATGCTTCCCCTATAGATCGGCCCTCTGATCTATAGGGCTCTGGACACATTTTTGGCAGGGCGTGCAGGTGGCGTTCCAGCATGCTCTGAGGTCCCGCTCTTTGCCATGTTAAAACCTGATTTATTGACTTCAGCTGCCTATGAGGGCTTGCAGGTACAACCGCCTTAATTAACATTTTTATAACAGTTGTGTAAGTGCCTTGGACTGCAACGGCGGCTCTCCGCTGGCTCTGTTGCTCCTCTTGCTCTCAGCTTCTGAAAAAGAAAAAAAAAGCTCCTTAAAGCTCCGCGCTTGGCCTTGTCCTCTGGTCACAGTGCCTGCTGAGAGTCCGAGCGGAATATGGAGGAAGACAAAACAAATGATAGTAGTTTGTTTAGAGAGAAGCCAGACCTCTGGCGGGACGACCCACTAAAGGGCAGTGTTTTGCAGTCCCATTGCTAAGCTACCACCAGTAACATATGATGGCATGATATGGATTGGAACACTTGTATTGAATTATGTGTGGGGCTGTGAGAGACTGCAGGGAGAGGCTCCAGCGTGAAGAATTAGCGCGAACAGCAGCCGCCACAGCCCAGCACGCACTGCATCCATCTTACAGCCCCGTTATTGATGGTAAATGTAATACTTTAATATTAACGGCTGCTTTCTGCACCATTTTAGTCCTGGTCCTCATTCATACATACACACATACACACACTCACACATGCACACAATCAAACGAGATGATTTTCAGCTGTCATATATTACAGGCACCATAGGGGAAGGTTTCTCCATGTCATCACAGAATTGGAGCTTCTTTATCTTTCTCTCTCTCTCTCTCTCTCTCTCTCTCTCTCTCTCTGTGTGCTATTTGCTGATGCTTTTAACAGAGCATAAAATGTAAAACGTTAGTTCAGAGTAAATGTACCTTGGACACTGCTATGTACATGGTTTCCTCAGCTCTAGAGTGGTCCAACTGTCTAACTGCCTGCTTGTCAAGAGCCAGGAGATCATACGTTTTAATCCCATCAAGGCCACGGCCCTCCATGGTCAGGAGTCTGACAATAGGAAGGTCTCCGCCCATGTGATAGGGGGAGCCTTAACCTGTGGATGGGAATAAACAGTAAATAAATGGAGTGGGAGGGGCACAGGAGTAAAATTTTACCCAAACTTTAAGCGGTTTTAGCTGCCGCTCATTTATCAACTCACCATGTATTGTTGACCTGGCTGAGATGCAGGAAGTTTGACTTGACTATGTTGAGTTAAAACTCTGTTAAGTTAAGCAGATTTCTTTCTGAGTTCCACTGGGTGGCTTTGAGGGGCTCTGTCTTCCTCTCTCATTATCACTGTCCTCTGATTACCATCCTGATCCCTGTCCTGAGTGTATTGACACATGCACTGGATTGTTTTATGGTCATGTGGAAGCTGTTTGTTTCCTGCCCTCTGCATTTATGTCTCCGTTATCACTTTCACACCCTCTCCCCTGTGTCCCAGTTCTTTTTTTTCCCCCTGATCCTACCTTTCCACACCTCCGTGGCCTTGACCCGAGAAGAGTCTTTGGCAGGGTCAGGAAAGCTGGCCCATTCTCACTTTGTCCTCTGGACACTCACCTGTCCCACCTTTCTCTCCCCTTTCTTTCTAGCGCTCGCACCCTTTCTTACATTCTTTCACTCGCCCAGCATTGTATGCAGCAGGAGTAAGCGCTTAACGTAAACACATATAACATGGTGGAATGTGTTTCATCCTTGCAGTATAGGCCTTCAGGAATTGGAGACGGAGGAAAAAGTGCACATAGCAGGCCTGAAAGAGAAGAGGACGAGTCTGCAGGCCTGGACTCGAAGCACCCGCTTCAGATTCTCCACAGCCAAGCGCCCGAAGGGAGGCATGAAATCGGCCTGTCTTTCGTCGCCCTTGAAACAGTGCACTTTTTGTGCATGGCTGTGCTGCTCTGCAGCGCTACTCACACACTCAAGTGCCCTCTCTTGAAGCATGGGTGTCACATGCACGAGTCACGTAGATGAGTTGATGTGCTTGGCTGTTGAACCAAATGGAGAAATTCTGCGTCTTCTTTTGCGGAAAGAAAAAACCTTTATGTTTTATTCACATTTTTGCAATTTTGACATTCATAACAAACTGGAAAACGTCAGAAGTGAACCTGATGATACACAATAATAATAAAACAATTTACACAATTATGTACTTTTAATTCAATAGTATCTAGACTTCTTTATCTAAGGCATAATTTCTCCACAGTTCCATTTGCTTCATGTCATTGTTTGCACAGGCTGGGCTGGGAGTGGAGAGTGAGTTTAGGGGAGATTTTGGTAGTGGGGAGTGTTTCTTGGACTGGCAGCGGTTACTGGGTGGGTTTTGGCTCTCACTGGCCTAGACTGACATCACCCAAAATCTCGTTCATGCCCCGACATATCCAGCTTGCCCCGCACACTGGCTCCTGGGCCGGCTTTTTTTCTTTTTTTCAGAAAGTCAGACAGGGGAGGGGTTAGCACAACAAAGAAGAGCACATAGTAAACATATGAATCCCGGGTGCGAATATGGCAGCAAGACTGAAAACCTGAGGGTGGGAGGAAGCGCTCAGACGAGAATTCCATTGAAAAGCGCCAGGAAGTGGAAATGTTGACGTTCAAATTTGAGTCCTTAATTGTGAAATGGGACGGCCTCTTTGTAGGAGTCAGTTAAGAAGCGCTAGCCCACACACTATTAGCGCTGGAGTCCAATGGAGGCTGAATTTACGTGAATAGCTATTTAATATCCCAGTTTTAATGGGATATAAAACCCCTTCCCGGACAACTGTCCTCTAATAGGTCTTAAAAGTTGTTTGTTGGCGTTTAGATGGGGGTAATTAGTGGACCCGTAGCTTTGGGAGAGGGCGTCAGTGGTTGGGTTGGGCTCTCCCATTCGGCCGGGCCATCTTTTGGGCCTGGCTAAAAGGCGCTGGCCGCTCCTCAAAGGGAAGCATTTGGAGGTCTTGCGACCGCTGCGCTGTGGCGGACGGGAGGGGGGAGATGTGTGGTGTAGCACTTAGACTCCCTCTGATGGGAACATTAGCCACATTAGGCCACTCTCAAAATGCCCTAATGGAGTACTCGCTCTCAAGCACACACACACATGTGCACTCACACACACACACACATACACACGCGAAACTGAAAAAGAAAAAAAGGTTGGCAAATAGTTTCTGGAACTTATAGCGTGTGAATTATATATTTCTTTAATTTGCTTGCTGCCCGAACTCGTTTTCTTTAAGTAAGATAAAAACCAAAGCAGGACAGGAGCTCATTCCTACGAACGTTGGGAGGATAATAAGTGAAGTGGGAAGGAAGTTTAAGCTAATGGATCTCCAACACCTCTCAATCTCCTTACATGTCTGCGCTTTAAATCAGCTCGGGTGAAATGAACCCGTCCATGGCGCTCGAAAAAGCTTCTCGCTTCTCACTCTCGCCTTCCCTCCTACTCCTGCCTCTGCAGGAGCGAGTGAGGGTGCAGTGGGCTGTCTTTGAAGGGCGTGTGTTTGGGGATGTTTGTTTGGTGCTGGTGGCGAGGCCTTCATGTTTGTGTAAATGTCAGAGGCTGTGTCGTTATTGACTGCTCTGCTACGGCCCTGTGCCTCTGTGTTCTGTTGCACAACTGGCCCCAGGCAGCCTTCTACTGGAAAACTGCCTTTCATCTGCTGTTGATCAAACTTCTGCTTCTCTCTCTCTCTCTTTCACTATTACTCTCTCTTTCCCACTCCTTTTCCCTCTCTCTCTCCTAGGATGTGTTCTTTTAGGACAGCGCTCAGTAGATGGGTGGCCGTCTGCTCTGAATAATTTACAGAACTTTTTGTCCGGCTCTGTGAGATGAGCCTGGGGCAGGGGGAGTGATGGGTCTGGATGTGTTCAGGCTTGTCTTGTCCTCTCGCTGCTCAGGCTCTCCAAACTGGTGCTGTACTTTATGGTCTAGCACAAATGTGTACACACCTTCTTCCCATGTACAAAAAATAGGAGATCTAAATAAATATACCCCCCCCCTTGGTAAATGTGGGTTCATTAGTACACTGTGTAGACTAAAGTATTGGGACAGCTGCTCATTCGTTGTTTCTTCCAAAATCAAGGGTATTAAAAATTTTTTTGTCGGAGTAACTGTCTCTACTGTCCCGGGAAGGCTTTCCATTAGATTTCAAAGCACTGCTGTGAGGATCTGATTGCATTCAGCGACAAGAGCGTTAGTGAGGTCAGGATGTTGGATGATCACCACCCCACCTCATCCGCAACTCAACCCAGAAGTATTGGATGGAGCAGAGAACACAGTTCCACTGCTCCAGAGCTCAGTGCTGGGGTGCTTTACCCCCCCCCCCCCCCCTTTTAGTAGCTGAATGCATTTTTTAGAAGGGGTGTCCACAAACCTTTGGACATATAGTGGAGTTTATTCCTTTGACCTGCTTTCAGGTAATCTTTAACCTATCAAATCAAATAGCATCATCTGTACGAGGCTGTCGACCCAAAGTAGAGAAACTTGTATCTCCAAAACACTTAGTTCCTAAGAAAGCTCTATTAACGTTACATTCATTAATGTGGAAACTAGGCTAGTCGTGCTTTGGCTTGTGTTAACTGCTAAATTAGGTGTGTTGCTGGTGATGGGCACCTGAAAGAATCCCTTATCGATCCGAGCATTAGCTTGTGTTAACAGAGCAGCCAGGCTTCTTTTTTTTTTTTTCTTTTTTTTGGGACAGAGCAGAACTCTGCTAAATTAGAAGCTTGCCAACATGTTAACTCTAAAACACAGATACTCTCTTTCTCTCTCTCTCTCACACACACACACACACACACTGCGCTGCCTCGTACTCTCCTCTTTCTCTGTCCGTCTCTCGCTCTCACACCTCACCCCCCCATGTCTGTCAGCTCTTCAGACCTAGAGAAGAAAGGGTCAGCAGCACCAGGAGGCAGTTTGAGGCAGCGGCGCGAATAAACTCCTCTGTATCTGCTTTCCCCTTTCGCTATCAAGAGATTCACACACAGGGCCTTTTGTTATTGTTGATGTTATGCCTTTTTTTCCTGTTGATGTTATAAATCTGTGTTAAAAATGTCCTTTTATCGATTGGGTGCTCTCGGATGAAAACGCTTAAAGATGGTTTCCTCATCAGAGACGGAGAGAGAGAGAAAGATGGAGCGCAAGAGGGAGAGAGCGAGAGAGGGAAAGGGTTTCTGGCAGGGTGAGGTTGGAGCGGCGTTGCTGCCAAAAGCACAACAACTGCAGCAGGCTCCGTGTTTTCCTAGCAGCAGGTTCTCAATGACTCAAACCCTGATCATCTTTTTCACCTCCCTCTTTTTCCTGTTTTCTCCTCTGCTGCTCTCGCGTTCTCTCTCTCCCTCTCTCTCTCTGTCTCTCTCTCGCGCGACCGTGCTCTCTCTAGCTCTTTGGCTCTCTCACTCCCTCCTTTACTTATTTGTTATTTTCAGAGCTCGGGACGGCAGTGAGCCAGAGAGAGGTCTCTTGGCAATGGTGAGGTGGAGAGGTGTGTGTCTGTATGTGCGTATACAAGTGTTTAAGCGAGGGTGGTGGTGGTGGGGGTGGTTAGGAGGTGGGGGTTAGTGGAGGGGTTAGGTGGGGGAGGTCACTCTTCCCCAGGTTTCTTTCCTAAAGAGCTTCTCCTCTTGAGACAGCGTTGCAGAAGAGGCCTGTGGGTTAGGGGTTGAACTTCTCCTTTTGCCCCCCTCCATCTCTCTCTCTCTCTCTCTTCTTCTCTCCCTCTCTCTCTCCCTGAGGCTGAGTCAGAATGGGCCTGCTGCCTGGAAGCTGCCAACTAAAGCCTGCGCCGCTCCAAAGATAGTCAGGGTCAGGAAAAACAAACACCTGTACACAGCCTCTGACGGACAGATGGAGAGCGTTGGAGGGACGAGAGAAGAAAGCGGCAGGCGAAAGGAACAAGGGAAGAGAAAGAGAGGTGGAAAAAAGCGCAATAGGAACGGCCTTTTGCTGTTTGCGACACGTGCATGTTCGCTGAAATAAAGGGAGAAGGGATTCTATTGTTTTTCTTTTCTTTTTTTTAAGGGGGTGGGGGGGCGGTGGAAGGGTTGTCAGATGGAAAGTATTTCTGCAGTTTGTGTGTGTGGCCAGCACCCTGTGTGTTTGCTCTAGGGGATGATGATGGTACACAGTGCTGTAAAGCTGATGACTGATTCCCTCTGGCCGGCAGCTGCTGGGGCTAGCCAGGTCTGCAAGTCCTTGCAGGTCCCCATTCTCTACACAGCTCCCCTTCTGCTGCAATCTGCATGTTTTTGCCTTGGTCTCTGCATGTGTGTGCTTTCTTTTAATTGACTCCTTTCTATAGCACATGCAAGTGTCTTTTCAATGTCCTTTCAGTTGTGTATGTACAATTGTGGACAGCAGGTGTGGTCTCAAAGTGGCCAAACACATATCACTAAAATAAGTACATTAGTGTTAGGCCAGGTAGCCGACACGCTTAGAGGAAGCTAACAGATTTTTGCGCTCTCCACATCGTCAACACCCAATGTTATACAGATGTTGAATTTTGGTTGGAAATCAAAGTCACATATTCTTCAAAAACTAACAACGAGTTGACATCAAGCTCTTATGTTAGACAGACGTTGAATTTTGGTTACTTAAAAACTTAAACTCAATACCAACAACATAACATAAGTCTCTAACAGTGTTAGAGCTTGCAGGCGTTAATATTATGACGTTCAGTAGATGTTAGATTTTCACCTTAAACCTTCACCTTACTTCAGTATGACGTTGGCATGTGATGTTTGGAAAGTATTGGAGTTTGGTTACTTAACTTCACAATTTAAAACCAACAAAATATCATCGTCAGCTGTCGTCACTATATAACTGGGCTGGAGTTCAGGGGTTGCAGTGAAAGACAGGAACCTAAAGACAGGGCCCATTTTAGCCATGTAGATCTCCTCTTCGTGACACGTGCGACGCTCACCACAGGACAAACAAAGAAACGAGAAACAGAAAAGTTGGTGAGATGTACATTAGAGTGGCTTCCAGCCGCCTTCACTGCACAGCTCCTCTCGCTGGGCTCTGTTCCATTCCAGCGTCCTATAAGAAAATATATTCAAATTGAAAAAGGCCCCCCCCAAAAAAAGCCTTAATGGAAATATGAATTGCCAAAGCTGAATGTGGAAGGGACAAAAAGGGTGAATATGCTGAGTGAAGTGCAATTATGTGAAAGCAAATGTTATGGAGCCTTGGAACTGGCTTTGGTCCTCTAATTAAAATGGCTGAAAATGTTTTGACAGTGTCTGAAGCCATGCCCCGGGCCTCGGCTCCGCGCCGCTCCAATTTCTCCCTCTTAGTGATGCAGCGATACATTTATGCAGAACGTGCCGCGAATATCTCCCTCACTCCCTCTCGCAGTTTCTCTCTCTCTCTCTCTCTCCCTCTCTCTTCCTCTCTCTGAGAGAAGGGAGCTATGATCCCTGCAGCAGGAGTGCGAGTGCTCAGGCCTCAGCTGTAATGCCGTGTTGGTAACTGTGCCTTGCTCTCTCTCTTTCTCTCTCTCCCTCTTTGATGATAATGTACTGCTAGTGGAATTTTTTGTCTTATGTAAGACTTCTAATGTTCCATGTTTGAACAACTTAAATGAGTTGTCACACTTAATTATGGGCAGATTGTTAATGTTGACGATGTTCTGGACCTTGAGTGAAATCGAGGGCCGGCCTCATAAGCAACAGCCATGCAGTTAAAATAATAATTATACTTTTTTTTATCATTAATTTGTCTCCCTTTGAAAATCCTTAAGGTTGCCAAGGCCAAGTGTTTTTAAAAACTCTTTAGGCCTTACACATGCTCTCGCTTTATTACCTTTTCATGCAGTAATAGTTTAAGGTGTGGAGCCTGTGGGTTTTTTTTTTTTTTTGACCGAACCCTGTGCAGTGCTCTCTACATGAATAAATGAATCTCACTCTAATTAAATGAAGCATGTGGAGCAGTGTAGTTGGTGCAGTGATTAATTAGGCTATTTATGAGTAAAAATCTCTCTCTTGGATTCTCTGTTTCCTTCTAGTTTTTTTTCCTCACTTCTGTTCTATTCTCTTCTTCTATCTTTTCCTCTCCTTTCTAGTTTTTCCTTTCTCTGCTAATCTTCTTTTCGCCATTCTTCTCTTCTCTCTGCCTCTCCTTATCTTGTCTTCTCTCTTCTCCTTTTAACATCTTCTCTTCTTTTCTTTGCTCTTCACCTCTCCTTTCCTCTTTTCTCTTCTCCTCTATAATCTCCTCTCCTTTTCCCTTTGCTTTCTCCTCTATCTTGTCTTCTCATCTCCCCTTCTTTCCTTTATTCCTCTTCCTCTCCTTTCTCCTCTCTGTTCCTCACTTCTCCAGTCCTCTTTTCCTCTTGTTTCCTCAGTCTCCTCTCCTCCTTATCTTGTCTTCTCTCCTTTCCTCTTTTCTCCTCTTCTCTCTTCTCTTTTCCTCTCCTCTTATCAATCCAGAGGGAGTGGCTGCCTGTATCCACTCGTCATCTCTTCACTCTTGCAGGCGGATGCGAGAGTGTGTGTGTGTGTGGGATGTTTGAGTGTGTATCCTGTGCAGGTGTGTGGCAGTAGTATGTTTTTCTGGGGTATATTTTGTGTTGCTCTAAGGAAGGAAAAATGGAAACACACACCAGCCTTTCATGCTGTAATTTGCTCTCTCTGTAATTTTAACATTTTGGTTTTAATGCTGGCTAAGGTCCCCACCATCAGTAGAGAGAAAAAGAGAGAGAGAACAAAAATCAGATGCACACACACACACACACACACACACACATACACACTGTTACACGCTCCAGCGATTATATAACGATTTGGCCATTTAATTGCAATCATAAACACAGTTTAGTAGACTCTGACTGTAATATTAAAATGATGTTTACGAGCTAAAGCAGGAAGTGTTTTTTCCCTCTTCTCCCTGGTGTGTGTTCAGTGTTTAGGATCTCTTTCTGTCTCCTTACATTCGCAAGTCCTTGCATCACATCGAGCAGCAGTTCATCACTCCCCTCTTCGACACACAAACACAAGCACACGCACGCGTGCGCACGCAGTCACACACAGCGTAGGACCGGTGGGGCTGGAGACGTTACATTAATCCGAGTGACAGAGGCAGTGTTTTGTTCATTGTTCATGGGTGTCTCCGCCAAGCATACTCCCCCATAAGAACCATCTGTCCCTCTCCAAGCTCACAGCTCGGCTCCACACACGCTCACACGCGCATGCAGTCCATCCTCGGCCCAGTCCAGTGCGCTGGCAGAGCTATCTACCTTTCCCCAGTATCCCCTCCTCGCTCCCTCTCTGTCTCTCTCTCGCTCGCTCTTTCTGAGCGGTGCATTCACAACATACATTTAGTCACACAGGGCTCTGATCTGGACTTCATCTGTTCCATAGGACCATAAGAAGCTCCCATTTACAGTACTGCTGACATTTAAACACAACATCTAAAAAGCACGCATGATGACTTCTGATGAGACTAATGATTAAGAGGAAATTTGAAGAGAAAGGGCCACCTGTCCCTCCTGGGCCAGAAAGCATGCACATATTTTCTCGCTCTCTCACACACACACATACACACAAAATCCCTGTGTGTGTCCTGTATTGCTGTCAAAGCCAAGAGGGAACTGGGGAACATGTTCTGGAACACAACAGGGGGCAGAGAGTATTGACGTTACTCGGCCACACACAAACACACACACACACACACACACACACACACACAGACAGACCATACATTTATAAGTAACAGAGTACACTGTTACACTTGCTGTCAGGAGAAAACCCTTTTTTAATTATTATTATTTTTCACCGTTTAAAATAATTGGAGCCCTTTGCTTTGTGTGACCATGTAATGATGAATAGACCAATGAGTCATGCTCCCCCTTTTTTCCCCATAAAGTTACTATTTTAGAGATACAAGGCTTCGATATAACAGCAAAGACAGTGTAACATCGCTGTAACGCATAAACCTCCTATCTCCAAAATGCCAACTTTCCAGGAGAAGGAAAAGCCTTAAATTTTAATGGAAGTCAGTGTAAAAAGATTGAATTCCAAGCAATTTCTAATGGTCCATTCATCATTAAATACTGATACCAGATTCACAGTATGTCCACAAGTGTTTTTTTTTTTTAATATGACAGCAACAATCATATGTACACTTATGGTTGAACGTATGTGTGTGTGTGTGTGTGTGTGTGTGTGTGTGTGTGTGTGTGTGTTTGAACATATATTCCTCCACAAATCAAATCACTATCTCTTCCATATCAGGGCTGTAGCCGTGGCGAGCTAAATTGTGTTTTGTCTTCATTTGTGCAGTGCAAATTGTAGTGCCGCACTTCATAACGCAGCAGAAATTAGTCTCATTGTTGCTTTAAATACTGAAATCATTTTCAAGTGTTCCACAATTACGGAGTCTGTGCTTACAGTATTCCGTTCCCTCAGAGCAAAAAGCGCAGGCCGGCTGAAGCTGGGTCTGGATGCAGCTGGAGTGGGAGAGTGATGCATGCATTGTTGCGCTGGTCTACCTAACTCTGAACACTGATCTCTCTGGTTGTCATTAGACAGGCGTACACAGTTGCGATCTGTGTGTGTGTGTGTGTGTGTGTGTGTGTGTGTGTGTAAGTATGTGTGTGTGATTGGAGAGGGCACGCATCTCCTCGCTGTAATAATAAGGAAGGGGAGTCAGGTGTGTGCAAATCTCCCCTGCTCTTAATTGCATTTGTGGTGCAGCAGCACCAGCAGCCGCAGCAGCCACGCGAGAGAAAGAGGGAGTGAGGGAAAGCGAGAGGGAGGGAGCACCAGAGTATATGTGCAGGATCCGGCTATTGCAGGGATTACACGCATAAGACTGAGAGGAAACACCACTAGGACACAGATCCTTCGCTGATTTCAACCCCCATTTTCTGCCCGGACTGACTCACCCTGTTTACAATCCACAGTAATGGGTGATGCACACTGAATCATGCGTTTGTTAGAATACCAGACATGTAGAAGTTTGAGCTTTTTTAGGATGGCGTCATTCTCGGGTGGAGGGGGGCCTCTTAAATATCTGGTTTTACCGTTTTAAAGCAAAATTATGTAGCATTTTTTACCTTAACATAAAAGCTTCAAAATCATGTTGATGTTCCACTGAGGGACAACAGAGATGTTGCTTACCCTAACACGTCAGTCCACATGCTTCTTTCACTGTCAGTGACGGTTTTGTATCTCTCGGCTTGTCCAGAAATGCATGTAAGCATTTTTTTCTTGAGGTATGGCTGAAAGCGCAAATTCCACCTCCTGACTGTAAAGGAAGCCCAGGACCAAGAAATACCAATTCTTACATAATACTGCTTTAAAGGAAAAAACGCTTGTAATTAAGTATCTATTAATGTAATTTTCCCATTAATATGAAGCACATTCATCATGCAGTGTTGAACGGTCTAACTGGTGGCTGAAGTTTCCAAAAAATCTTTTCTTAGGAGGTTTTTGTATGACAGTGATAAAATGTTGCATATTCATCTTCTTGCATATCCATCTTCCTATCCTTGCACTCCTCTGTCTGTCTCCCGCCCCTGTGTGTGTGCGTGTCTGTTTGATATGTGTCTGTGTCTGGATTAAGTGAAAGGAGCCCGGGGTCCAGGGCTCCGAAGGTCATGAGGCGAGACACATGGGGTGGGCCCCACTGAGCCCCACACCAGAACGGGACGTTTCGCTCTCTCTCTCAACGTTCTGCTGCACACATTTGCTGGGCAAGAAATAGAGCAGGCGAAAGCGCCTCTGCTTCACATCCTCCTTATCTGAGTTCAGAGACGTGAAAAGTAATAAGTGCGAAAGTCAGATTTTTGCCAGCCTGCCCAGGTTAATTACTGGCACGCTTGTGCCCAGGAGCGTTAGCCTCAGTTATCACAATATCTCTTTCAAGTGATTCCCCCCCCCTCCCTTTTTTTTTCCTCCCTCTCGTTCTTTCAGCCTCTCTCTCTCTCGCTGTATGTGTACAGTCTATAGCTGATAGTCAGATTAGAAGCCAGGGTTTGTATATTTATTTACTTTTTTGGCACAGACAGAGAGAGAGAGAGAGAGAGAGAGAGAGAGAGGGAGCGGCGCGAGAGCAGAAAAGAGAGACAGAGAGAGCGCAAGAGATGCATAATGTTTGGATTGGGGACGGAGACGGAGATAGAAGCGATTCAGACTCTTGTGCTGGTCTTTATGGAACTTCCTCCATCCAGCTTTGTCTGCGAACAAGTGTTGGTCAAACAGGCCTTTGTTTGTGGTCAGTCACTCGGCACACCACAAAGAGTCTGGGCCAGGACAAAGAGCTGAGTGTGTGAGAGCAACGCTGGGTCGGCTGGGCCACGGTGCTCCGGAGAATACTGATGCAAGACAGGCAGACAACACACAAACACACACTTGCACAGAAAGAGAGAGAGAGAGAGAGAGAGAGAGAGAGAGAGATAGAGAGAGAGAGAGAGAGAGAGAAAGAGAGTCACACGACCGTAGCATGGATACACACACTATACTACTCAAATGACCCGTGCACTAATGTACACAACCTGAACATGCACATCCAGTCCCACACAGGACCTGAGTAAAGATAAACATACACACACACACACACACACACACACACACATATATATATATATATATATATATATATATATATATATATATATATATATATATATATATATATATACTGCACCTAAAAATGGAGCAGTTTGACAGATCCCTAGAGTTTCAGAGCTAGAGTGGCCAGGCATCATTCCTGTAGCTTTTAAGAGCATAGTTGTAGACAACCTCCTAATCCTGGTAGCTACGGACATGGGAATTCTGTAGGAATTCTGTGAGGAATTCTGCATGTTCTGTGTGATGCCAGTGTGTGTGTGTGATGTGTTTTGATAGTGAAATAATAGTGATGTCTACTTCAGACCTAGCAGGTTTAAAGAGACAAGCCAGACGCAAGCATATACATGCAGGAGCTCCTGGAAGCATAAGCAGCCGCACAATTCCAAAATGATTTTACATGACATTGTCCTTTCTCCCCCTGCATTTGCTAATCTTGTTACTGCATTGTTCCATTACCTCAATAACTATTATCGCTGAGTGCTGTTGAATCTTAACACAATCGTCAAGGACGAAACAAAAGGAGTCAGGCTGCAAGAGTGACGGCAGGATGAGCACAGGAAAACTACAGGAAAAAAAAAGTAATGTGGCTCGAAAGTGGCCAGCAACTGTCTAAATGCCCTGGACTGTTGTATGTGTGCTTTCTGAATAGGTGCGTGCGTGTGTATGTGCATGTGTCCGACGCTTTTGTTTGGTGCGGATTGTGTCTATGTGGAGATGGGGTATGGGTTGTAGGGGTGGGTGGGGGGTGGTGGTGTTGGTGTGTGTGAGGTGGGAGGCAGATGAACAATGGGTGAATCTGCATGTCGGGGATACAGGGCTGCCCAAGCCGTTTTAATCTGGCATCCATCTTAGTCTGCTGCCGCCATCGATCCAGACGGCACACACACACACACACACACACACACGCACCACATTTTTTTAGTGAGGCCAACTAGAGACAGGGCTCCAAATATTCACACTCTCAATTTATGTTTCACACACATGCATTCTCTCAGAAATTTAAATCTGCACAGAATGTTCACACTCACACACACTCACACACACACACACACACACACAGTCACTCACAAATAACTATTTCAGTAAATTTGAAAACAATTTTCCTTCCTCAAATGCTGTTGCATAACCATCATGATTCCAAAAATCAAAAACAGGCTTTGTGAGCACGTTTCTGAGTGTGTGTGTACATGTGTGTTTGTGTGGTCTGTGTGTCTATATAAAAAAATAATCAAATGCAGCTGATCTGTACAGAGGCAGAGTTTACCCTACAGCAGAGGTTACAAAAGTAAAAGATCGTGGGGGGTGGGGGGTGGAGACAAACGTCCCGGATCCGGATGAGCTGTTGGAAATTTGCAAGTGTCGCCTCAACTTGGAACAATCTGGTTTATTTTTGCAGTGTAAATCAAGCTTTTTCATCGTGCTGCAGTTGCTGAGTGAGAGTGAGGCGTGTGAAGAAGGTTGGGGGGGTGTGTATGGGATAGGGTTGGGGTGTTGTGGTGGTGGGTGCTGGTGGGCGAGGGAGGCGCCTTACAGCATATTTCCTTCCTCCAAGTGTCGCGTTTCTCCACGGGCACCAGTCGCTCTGTGCCAGCCATCACTGAGCTGTAACACAGACGCTCTGTTTTTTTCCCCCGTTTTTGTCGAGAGCATTTCAGCATCCCTTTATCTAAACGCCATTAAACGTATCACTGTGTGTGTGTGTGTGTGTGTGTGAGTAAGTGTGTGCATGCGTGTATGTGAGATGTAGCTGGATTAGTAATTCCTTTGAGGATGTGGTTGGCAGTGTGCGTTTGGTTGTGGGAGGAGGGAGGTGGGGGTTCTCCAGTTTAGCCATGTCTCTGTGCTGCAACATTGCTCTGACATTTCCCTGTGTTAAAACTGGCAACAGGCAGCGTACACTCTCTCCTTCATGTGTGTGAGTGTGTGTGCATTACCGGTCGGCCTGCCAGTGCCTGTGGACCGGTCCAGAGACTGTCACCAGCTGCCTCAGCCTCGCAGCCTGTCCATGCTGACCCGCATTCGCCGCAAATTGGAGAGGCTTTCTAATTAACTGAGGAATCAGCAAATTAGAGCAAGCCCCGCTCTGCGACTTCCCCATAAACGCTTAAAAGTGTCAAGCCACAGATTATCATTACGTCTAACAAACTCCTGGATCCCGCAGCCGCTATGAGACCAGAACAGCATGGAGGAAATCTCTGTGTCTCTCTCTCTTTCTTTCTCTCTCTATCTCTCTCTCTCATTTTCTCCCTGTCTCTCTCACTCAGTATCTCCCTCCCTCGCTCCCTCTCCTTCCCTCTCTCTCTCTCTTCTCGCTCCTCTCAGTCACGCATATTAAGCAGCTGGGAAGCCGACAGTGCCTCCCCTGCTTTTACTGCTCGCATGTCTCAAATGCACAGCTCTCAAATTCTCCCCTTAAAAAGACAGGAAATGACACAAAGAATATTCTTTTTTTCGCCTCTCTTGAGAAAATTAAAATTAGACCAAAAACGAGGAGGAGGAGGAGGAGGGAGGGACGGTGAGAGAAGAGGGGGGGATAACTTCTTTGGCACGTCGTTGCTTTTAATTCCTGCCTGTGGAAAAAAAAAGTAAAAAAAAAAAAAAAAAGACCTTCAATGCCTAATAGCAGATTATTGGAGTACCTGTCTGTGGCGAGCTGACTCGCGTCATTAGGACAGATTATGACAGTTTTGTCAGCGAAGGAAGCTGGATGCAAGTATGCCAGGCACAGTCCCGGCATGCCGCGCGCCCCGTGTCTGCCAGAGCCGTGCCAGTCAATAATACCGCTGCCTGCACAAAGCTATCAATTATTGCCGCAATTATTTGTCTAGTTGGATATTCAAAATGTCATGTGAAAAAGATGATTACACATTCCGCCGAGCCTTGCCATGTGTAATCAAATGAAGCAAGCCCTTGTTAAACATGGCGCTGCAGTAACCCGTCCTTCAGCTGCGTCTCAGCCCGTGGCCAGAGGAGAGGCGGCTTGCGTACTCAGCACACACACACGCACACACACATACACACACAGATCTACTAAAGCCATGCTGTCATTCTCAGCTGATTCTGCTTCTGCAGGAAATGCTCATTTTTTATTTTATCGCCACTAATAAACACACTGGCCTGCAAACACCTTGTGTTGTTTTTCACGTTTTGACATCATTTGAATCTGGCAGTTCTTTCTAACATTGTGACCTCCTGAAAGTTGCCGTTTTAAAGAGACACGTTTTTTTTATGTGATAGTGAAGATGTATTGCTTTGTTGACTAATATTAACCCTAGTGTAACAATGCTGAAGTGATTCAGAAGTAAGTGAATCAGAACAAGAGGGCTGTATCCGAACAGGGACCCACCGTCCCTCAACCTTTAACAAGAAACAGCCATTGTAATTTCAGCGATGCAGAATTGTGTAAAATAGCCTTTGCATGATAATAGAAAAATGTATACTAGGTTAAACCCTTGCAGGTGGCAACAATTAACTGTAATTTCTGCAGATTGTAATGATCCATAATTTACCGTCCGTAGTTGGCCTTCACATCAACCCCCTGATATAAAGTTGTGTGCAGTCTTGATTTGGCACTGAGCTTTCAGCTGTTGGTCTTTAGTTGGATTGTCAGGAGGCAGTCGTGGGTGGCAGAGCCGTGGAGCCGCACTGTGCTGTTATTTCTCTCTGTTTAGCAGCACCACCTCTCTCTCTCTCTCTCTCTCTCTCTCTCTCTGTCTTCTCGTTCAAGCCCGGATTGATCAGTCTTGATCACTTTCTCTAGGGAAAACAGGTCATTAAAAAATCCATTTTCCCCCCAACATATGACATTGATTCATTGCCATTTGGATCCACAAAGTCTCCATCGTGAACATCGAGCAATTACACCATGTTTGCTCTGCGTTGGTTGGGAAAATGTCTGCCGGTTTAGAATAGTGTTCCTCAGTTTACCATGGTCATTCATTTTGGTCTCAGGTTTCTCAGGCCTGTCTGCAGTTGTGGAGCGCAAGTGCTGTGCATACACGTTCCTTCACAGGAACAGGAAAGGGTCCAGACTCGCACAAGCACACTCACTCACACACACACACACATAAAACGATGACAGCACAAAAGGGCGCAGGAGTGTCTGGAGGAGACTGTGTGCGCAATAGTGCCGAGCCTTCCAGAACCGCCCTTATTTGTGTGCATTAACAGGATTATCCCGCGAGCCCTCGGTGGCTCCGGCCTGCCTCCCTAACACACAGCAGCACTGCCCGCTCGCCTTGTTACATGCTTTGCTGCCTATTGAAGACTTCAGAGAAACCCCCTCTGAGGAAAACAAACGAGGAGATGAAAGAGTGCGCGCTGCCTGTTCAGCTCCGTTCTGCACCTCTCTCTCTCTCTCTCTCACTTCACCCCCCTCCCCTCCACCCCCTTTGCCTAACATCCCACCATCTACCGTTCTCTCTCCTGCTCTCTCTCTCCCTCCCTCTCTCTCTGGCTCTCTCTCCTGGGATGGGCTAGAAAACAGTGTATGATAGCAGTTTAAAGACCTCTGGCTTAGGAGGAGAGTTCAATCCTTCTTCCATGTCCATTTTTGCTCTTTGTTGTTGTCCATGTGTTTTATTCCCCCATCATGTGAACAGCTTCTTTTATTTTTTATTTTTTTTCCCTCTGACCACTCGACCTGCGCTTTTGGGAAAAGAGCAGATAGCTGTGGAAGTGAAACATAAGGTGCTCCTTTTAGCTGTGCTAATTTGCGCAGTTCAAACTGCCACTCATTATCCCTTGACAAATATTCAGCTCTCTGCTTTCTGGGAGTAAACATAGGAGGTCTTTTTGACTGTGGGCATGCAGAGTGACCCAACCACTGCTTGGATCCTTTCTTATACTGTAAATCTAAAATGCCTTTTACATGCTGTTCACCTACAGTGGTTGTTTTAATATTTTTGAGAATTCATTTAGCATAAGTTTCAGAAGATATGCAGGAGTCTTTGGCAGCTCCAGCCAGCTGTAAATGTGAGAAATGAAAAAAACTAAATCAGTAAGATGCTTAGCTTGTAAATATTTAGCATTGTTGAATGTATTTAAATCTGATTTAGTTTAGTTAGTTAAAAACTTGGATCTTTTTAATTAGAACTTTACAGGAGAAGCAAAAAACTTCATAACTTTCAGTAGAAGTCAAGGCAAAACGATTTTATTCCAAGTCATTTTGCAGCATTTCTGCTGGTCCGTCCATCATGAAATTTGGACACAATGTAAAGACGACCTGCCAGATTCAAACCATGTCAAAAAGTGAAAAACGTCAAAAATGGAGATACAAGCTGACATTCACAGCGAGATATATTTAGTCATGAGTTTAAATATGTGTATTGAAGAGTGCAAGAAACGGTGTCTGAGGGAAAAAAATAACTTCTTTGAAGACTGTCTCTCTTGCTCATTGTTACGGTGTGAGAGAGGTGGAATAATTCATTTCCAGACTAACCTGTGGAGAGTCTCTGTAGACACTGATGGGGAATGAGATTGACTCCTGTGTACGAACTGAAGAGAATAAAACACACTGTCGTATTCCTCACTACATCATCCTCACCCTCGTACTTTTACATCAGAAGAAGGGGTCTTTGTACGTGTATGTGTGTGTGTGTGAAAGTGTGTGAGCTAATACAAAAGAGAGAGTGAGAGAAATGTGTTTTTAGGCAGGATGAGATGAGTAGACCATCGGTCTCTCCACTCTCTATTGAAAAATCACAAAGAATCTTTCATTGGCGTGCAGTGTACAGCTCTTGGCTGGTGTGTGTTTAATGTTGAAACACTCCCATTCCCTGCCTGCTTTATTATCTAATCTTGTAAATGAGTTGGTGGAGGAGCTGAGTACATTTAATGAGATTACAAATGAATTGTGAAGCAAATCATAGGTCATTGTCGAAGTGCCATTGAAAGTCAATTATTGTTTTAAATGTTCCTTTACTGTCACAGTCGTCTGCATGCTCTACCGTCCTGCCTTCTGAGAGATGAGCTTTTTTTATCCACCATCTGATGCTTATAGCTTTTTTTTTTTTGGTCTTACAGTTTAAAAGTGATTGCAAATGAACGTACCCATAACAACATTCATATTTTGATCCTGTAATTGAATGGCTTCTTTCAGATGGCTAATTCCTATTAGACTGCAGAGTCATTCTGCTGAAGGAGCATATGGAAGTTGTAAGTAGTCTAAGTACACGATTCCTCCCTGGTTTCAGTGGGCTGAGATGTGCCAGAGCCTCAGTAACAGTGCCGTTAACACGCTGTTATTCATGCTCTCGCTGCTCCCTCCCCGGCCCTACACTGGCACTACTACTGTAGTGTTTTTATTGTGTTGGTGCCTCGCGCTCGCCTATTTCTGTACATGAATGAAAGACAGCGCTCAGCTGGGAAGGCACTATTGTTTGCTTTTACAGCCTTGCTGCTGAGCAGCGCTGTGAGTGGAAATGCCTGCGTGCAGCGAAGGCCTGAGCAAAGCGTGGGGAGGCTCGGATTCCCCGCCGCGCTTCGAGACCGCGCTAACCCTTACCAGGGCGTCTTCAGCCGCGCTGGCCGTGCTTTGTTTGGGCCTTCTGAAAAGCCGAGCTCCGCCGGGCCTTGGCCTGTGGTGCCATTCGGGAGCATGTTTTTAATAAGCGCCGTGTTTACTGCCATGTGATACTTTCATTAGACAGTGGAGCGGCTGCTGTGGGGGGGCGTTTTTGCAGGCGGCCGTGCCGGGCCCCGGGTCTTGGGTTGGAGAGGAGGGAGGGAAGCTTCATGAATGATTAAGCCCAAATCGGTAGTGCCTCTCACTGGCCAGCTAGAGCCAGGGGGCTGATGAGAGAGGGAGTGGGAGCAGACATAAAGAGGAGCTCCATGTGTGTTCGGCTTCTTAACCATTCTCTCTCTCTCACTCTCCGCACTTTCTACAGCCCATGGTCCTCTAATCATTTTTTTAATGGACTGCAGAAAGATTTTGCCTTCCGGTCCAGTTGGCTTATTTATTAAGTAGATTTTTTTGTCTTTCATTTTCCACAATGAGACATTGCACCAGATTTAACTACAATTCTCATCTACACTGTTTTACGGGGTGGACTAACTGAACTCCCTCTGTTTTTTTTCCCGAAGGTAAAGATGAGCCCAGCAGCTACACCTGCACGACCTGCAAGCAGCCATTCAGCAGTGCCTGGTTCCTGCTGCAGCATGCCCAGAACACTCATGGCTTCCGCATCTACCTGGAGAGCGAGCGCGGGAGCCCTCTCACGCCCCGGGTGGGTGCCCCCTCTGGGATGGGCGCTGAACATGCCTCCCAGCCACCCTTACATGGCATCCACCTGCCAGAGGGCAGCCCTTTTAACTTGTTACGGATACCCAACTCTGCCCGTGATGGACCCCCTCTCCGGGAGGGGCGGTTTCCCCCGACTCCCCCGCTGTTTAGCCCTCCACCCCGCCATCACCTGGACCCGCACCGCATGGAGCACCTGAGCCCGGAGGAGTTGGCCCTGGCCACCCACCACCCGAGTGCCTTCGACAGGGTGCTGCGCCTCAACCCCATGCCCCTGGACCCCCCAGCCATGGACTTCTCTCGCAGGTTGAGGGAGCTGGCCGGCAACACCTCAGGGTCAACTCCACCCCTCTCGCCCAACCGACCCAGCCCTATGCAACGGCTGCTGCAACCATTCCAGTCGGGAGCCAAGCCTCCTTTTCTGTCCACCCCTCCACTTCCCTCCATGCAGTCCCCTTCCGGCTCCCAGTCCACTCCCACTCCGCTGCCCCAGCAGCCCAACACCCCCATGAAGTCCAAGGCTTGCGAGTTCTGTGGAAAGACGTTCAAGTTCCAGAGTAACCTGATTGTGCACCGGCGCAGCCACACGGGCGAGAAACCCTACAAGTGCCACCTGTGTGACCACGCCTGCACCCAGGCCAGCAAGCTGAAGCGCCACATGAAAACGCACATGCACAAATCCTCGCCCATGACGGTCAAGTCGGATGATGGCCTCTCCACGGCCAGCTCCCCTGAACCAGGGACCAGTGACCTGGTGGGCAGTGCTAGCAATGCCCTTAAGTCCGTAGTGGCCAAGTTCAAAAGTGAGAACGACCGCCTGATTCCAGAGAATGGGGAGGAGGAAGAGGAAGAGGAAGAAGAGGAGGAGGAGGAAGAGGAGGAAGAAGAGGAAGAGGAGGAAGGAGAAGAGGAAGAGGAGCTGGAACGGGAAGGTGGGCGCAACAACTTTCACTTCGGCCTGAACCTGGAGGCTGCGCGGCACCACGAGAACAGCGGCGGGCGCTTAGGCGGGAATGAGGATGGCATCCCGCGGTCTCTGCCTGAGGTGATGCAGGGCATGGGTTTGGCAGCCAGCATGCAGCACTACAGCGAAGCCTTCCACCAACACAAGCGGGGAGCACTCAACTCAGATAGCGACGCGCACAGGGACATGTGTGACGAGGACTCTGCCTTGGAGTCGGACCGCGCACAGGAGGGCTGCGGCTCGGCCATCAACGGCCGGGGCTCGTCCCCCAGCGAGTCAGCTTCCGTGGGTCTGTCCAAGAAGCTGTTGCTGGGCAGCCCCAGCTCCCTCAGCCCCCTTTCCAAACGCATCAAGATGGAGAAGGACTTCGACCTCCCCACACCCACAATCCCCAACACCGAGAACGTGTACTCCCAGTGGCTGGCTGGCTACGCTGCCTCTCGCCAGCTCAAGGACCCTTTTCTGAATTTTGGGGATTCCAGACAATCGCCTTTCGCCTCATCTTCGGAGCACTCCTCAGAGAACGGCAGCTTGCGTTTCTCCACACCCCCGGGGGAGCTGGACGGTGGCGTGTCAGGCCGTAGCGGGACAGGCAGTGGAGGGAGTACGCCACACCTAGGGGGTCCCGGCCGGCCCAGCTCGAAAGATGGCCGGCGCAGTGACACCTGCGAGTACTGTGGGAAAGTGTTCAAAAACTGCAGCAACCTGACGGTGCACCGGCGCAGCCACACAGGCGAGCGGCCCTACAAGTGCGAACTCTGCAACTACGCCTGCGCCCAAAGCAGCAAGCTCACGCGGCACATGAAAACGCACGGGCAGGTGGGCAAGGACGTTTACAAATGTGAAATCTGTCAGATGCCTTTTAGTGTGTATAGCACCCTGGAGAAACACATGAAAAAATGGCACAGTGATCGCGCCTTGAACAACGAAATTAAAACTGAATAGTGATGGAGAATGGAGGCACACCTGCCAGTAAACAGCAACCCTCCCCCCCAAAACCCCACCCTTGTAGATTTTCCCTGTTTGGCTAGTCCAGTGGAGGCTAAGACAACGTGCTTGGCACCACCAGCACACCCTTCTTCATTTACCGTTGAATGCATGTTCTGTATCGGGGCAATACTATTGCATTGACGCAAACTTCGAGCCTTTCTCTTGTGCAATAATTTACATGTTGTGTATTTTTTTTCTTTTTTTCTTTCCCTTTTTTGATAATTAGACAGCATGCATGGTATGTTTTGGCTATTTTTAAAAAAATTGTCCCTGGTTGGTTAGTTGTTGAGTAAATGTGTTGCTGTTTTCTTGTTCTGTTTTTTAATTCAAAAAAAGAAAAGAGAAAAGAAAAGAAAAAAACAACCATGCTGCATACATTCTGTAATACATATCATGTACAGTTTTGTGTTGTAACATGGAGGACAACAGTCTATTGCTTAAACCCTCTTTGGAGGGGCTGGGAATCGCACTTAAACTAATCTTTCAAAAAGATGTTCTGTCCACATAGGGTTAAACATTGAAATTGGCCCCTATTATGGAATATAAAGTAATGACAGCCTTTGAATTTCTTAAAAACACACACACACACACACACAAAAATAAGTGATCAAGATTTGAATTTGTACTATCATTTGGTGAAACAAACAAAAAAAAGAGTGCCTTGGATCTTGAAACTGCATTGGTTAATCTTCCTATCTGCTATAAGCTTGGAATCTCAGCCAGATACTGGAAACGCATTTATTTGATTCTCATAAGGTTCTTGCATCAAGTACCTGACTTTGACAGTCTACAAGGAAAAAAAATGATGATAATCAAAAAGCTAAAAGCTGATTTGTAGTTAATCATCATTAGCTACCTATGACACATGCATCCTTCTATTGTGGTATTTTTGTTGTGCACGGTACATCCAGTATTGTGTGGGATTCAACCATGTTTACTCTCCAGTTAAGGGTACTGTACTCGCCGGTACAGGTTTTTTTTCCAAACCACAATCATAAGCTCTTGTGAAGATTCTGTTCTCAGTAGCACAGCAGTCTTTTGTTGCATAGTAGTGTGTGTGCGCGCACGCGTGAGCGAGCGTGTGTATGTATGTATCCACTGCATAGGTACATTTGCGGGCCTAGACGATGAAGAAATGCAGTGTTTTCTGAAAATTCCTCTTCGAAGAATGCATCTGACTATTTACACGTCTCAGTGATGATTAACTATGAATTGCCTACAGGTTTGAATCGAAATCCTCAAAAGAATATGTCTAGCAATGACTGCAGTACTTAATACCTGTGTTCCCTAAATGGTTCCGTCAACCTGGGAGGAAGAGAGAGGGGAGAAGGAAAGACTTTTTGTGTGTAATATGTGTTTGGGGAGGCTTTTTTTTTTTGTTTGTTTTTTCCTCTAGTGAATTTAACATCCATCCATTTTTTGACAACCATGTTTTCAGTGTTTAGTTAGCACTTGTCACTCGGCCCCTTCAGTCTGTGTCTGACGCTCTGATTGGTGGTATAGCGGTTGAGTATAAATTGAGACTGCTTGCTTATACAACAAAAAAAGTGCACTGTTAAAAGGTTTCCCAGTTTACAGGTATTCACATGAGGGAAAACTTCCTATAATGCTAAAAAAATAATAAAATAATAATAAAAAAACATACAGTGTCATTGTTTAACATAACACAGCCAACTCCTCCCTCCCCCCTCCGACCAACCCCCCACCCCACCCTCTTACAGAAAGCCCAACTCCAGTATGATGTTCAAGCGTCGGGGCATAGACCTCCTGTCAAACAATGGACGATTGAAACTTGCTGCTTTCACTGCAAGAACATTTTTTTGTACAAAAAAACGTTTTTAAGTATGAATATAAAATGACATTTTTAAAAAATAGCAATTCATTATCTTAGGGGAAACTGTATTTAAGTTTGTTGATGTTTCTCTTTCCTCTTTGTCTTGGTGGTGTTCAAGACTTGATCACAATATATATAGAATTGGAAAAAAAAATCTGTGATTTTTTTTGTTTTGGGTTCTTTTTTTTTCTTTTTTTTTTTTTTCTTTTTTGATTTCTTCTTTCTTTTTTTCCACCGTGGCTCTACACAGCTCTTCAGGTCAAACGTAACTTGCATTGGGGAAAGGTTTAAGAATTATATATAAATATATAATAGAGAACTTAAATATAGGAAAATGCACACTCATGTTCAATTCCTATGCTAAAACACATTTATGATCTACTTTTTTTCTGTATTTCTAGAATGGTATTTGAATTAAATGTTCACCTAGTGTAGGCACTATAGTATTTATATTGAGGCTTGTATTTTTAACTGTTGCTTGTTCTCTTAAAAGGTATCATTGTACCTTTTTTGGTAGTGGAAAAAAAAACAAACAAAAAAAAAACAACAAGCTGCCACGGTATATTTTTTTAATTTGGCAGGATAATATAGTACGAATTATTTGTATGTTTAAAAAAAAATCAACTGAAAAAAAAAATTCAATAAAAAAAAAAACAATTAAAGTATGTGGCATTGTATAAAAGGAGGCCATCTAATGGTTTCCCTGAGGAGTCTTTTTGCGAATGTCCACACTAGCTAAAACAGGTGGTTGTACATATCTTTTTTCTGTTCTTTTTTTAGACTCTCCTCTTCTGCTGCCATTCTGTATGCAGTAATGCAAGCTGATGTTGGGTTCTTCTGTAGTGTGCTTCTCTGTCTTCTCACCTATCTCACCTGACTACATTCCAGCATCTTAAAGAGAACAAACTTCATATGCAGTAAATACCAGTACATAAATGAAAATCATTCAAATAAATGAGTTAAAAATAATCGAACGTTTTGCAGGTTTGTTTTTTTTCATTGCCAAATACTAAATGGTGCTTTATATTTAGATTGGGATGACTTTCATATGCAAAGCATATTTAAAAATGAAATGGAAATAATGGAAAAGCCCGCTTGAGTTCATACTTTTTTGTAAATGGCAATGCGGAATATTTTGTTATCAGCCTTTTCTATTCCTGTTCTGAAAGCTGTTTGTTGTAACTTGAACTTGAACTTTATCTTTTACAATGGGAGTCACTATTTATTATTACTTAAATGCTCTGTTCAGAACGGAGACATGGAATGGATCTTTTTTTGGTTTTCTTTTTTTTGTTGTTTTTATTTTTGTTATTGTTGTTATTCTTTGAAAATGACCAAAGGTCATTGACAACCTTTAGCTTTTTATTTTTGGCTGTATTTGTTTCTGGTCTCTGTTGAGTTTTATTGGAGAAACCACTGTCTGTGTTTTCTGGCAGTTGTCTGCATTATCCTGTTCACACACCCATTTTGTCCCTTTATTGAAAACAATTAATAAAAAAAATTAAAGTATCACTTTGTGAATACAATTTCTGTGAAAGGAAAAACAAAACAAAACTTATCTCTCACACACACACATACACACATACACACACAAGTATGCACACACCGTGTGAGAGTGATGAGGCTCCTTCTCTCTTGCCCTGGTCTTCACTCAGGGTTGCTGGATAATTAGGATGGATTGAAGCTATGGCTCATTTGGTCATGTGACTTCTGCTGTGTCACCCTACCTGTACCCTCAGATCAAAAGAGCAGCTTAGCGGGCTTACTGCAAGCTTACTCAACACACACACTCACGCTCTGTTCTGTGCAGATACGCATACACACAAACACTGCTTTTGTTTACCTCACTGAAAGTTAGCCTACATTAGAACCAGGAGATTGTGTTCCAAGCAGTGAGGTGAGGTTTGGTCCCTCATAAGAATCATGAATGTAATTCATTAATGTCCATCTATACACAGTAGAAGAACATCTGGTATATCTGGTACATCATCACTGTCAAGCAAAAACCTTGCATCTCCATTTATTAGGCGATATATCACATGAATGGAGCAGTTGTCCTTTACCTTATGTCTAAATTTCTTTATGAATGGACCAATAGAAATGCTCTAAAATGACTGGGAATAAAATCTTTTTACATTTACTTCCACCGAAAGGTGAGACGTTTTGACCTTCTTCTCTAAAGTTGTTTAAAGTTTTGACATACTTAGGTTTTCCTTAATATTCAAGACTATTCAGATCATCTTTAACTAGCACAGTGGATACCACCACTGCATTCCCAGTGGCAAACTGGGGTTCAATTTTCAGGCCAAGCAAACATACCACACCACACCAATAAGAGCACTTGGGCAAGACTCCTAACTGTACATTGGCCTATCTGTACAACATGATTCAAATGCACCAGTACGTGTCCACTTTGCCTTGCCTTGCCTTATTCATTTCAATGGAGAGAATTGCTGTATGCATGTGGTACAACTGGCCGTGTTGTGTCGGGAGCAAATTGCCAAATCAGCCAAATGCTGTCAATATAAACAATTCCAATTCCCCTCCCTACATTTGCAAAATCTCCTTGCATGTGGAGATCCTCTTTCTTTCTTTCTTTTTTTTTTAGTTTGGTGAGCCCATTCCATTCGCTCTGTACAAACAACACCTCCACACAGTCAGAGAAGCAGGCAAATAAACAAATCACCGGTATTCTATGAATTAAATTAACAAGCTTGCAAACTCTTGAGCTGCAAGGCTCTCCAAGGCTTGATAGGTTTCAGTTTGTGTGAAACAGAAAGCATGTGTCCAAAAGAAAAAATAAAAACTGGTCCTGCATCCTGATACGGTGGGTTTAGATGATTCAGGTTGCTCCACAGCCTTCGAAAATGTATGCTAAGGGTTAAGGGCTTCCTTTTTTTCTGCACAGAACTGGTTCAGAAGTGTAGCTGTCAAAATCAAAAGTCAAAAGTCATCTTAAATTACACTTTATATGAAAACGATTATCTCTTCAACTGTGTCCAGTACAGGACTGACAGGAAGATACAGTCATTTAACACAGTTATGAGAGTCTCTTCACTAGAGGCTCCGCACTAAAGCTCTAATGCCGGGGCCTGAAATAGCCCTGCCTCGTTTCCACTACGGCAGTCATTTCTGGCTTTGCTCTATTCATTCTGCGGTGCGGGAAGGTGAATGGGCCAAGAGCACAAAGTAAATGCATCTTAATGGACACTGACCACTGAGTTAAAGTCAGGATAATATGGCTTGCGGACGTCAACACGGCTGTAGCCTCGTGCTCTGCCGGACATTTACAGCGGAGAGGAGGAAATGGGCATTAATCATGCATTACCATTGACTGCACTCTTTCGTAACCACTGCCCTCACTTTCGCTCAAGCGCTCCACTACATCTTGGGACCTGACTGGCCTGTCTGATTGGTCTGTAAGGTTAAGGGGTCGAGTGTCATTCTGTCCTATTGCCAATGTACCTTGGATGATAGCGCATTTTTACCGCTCCAAACCCACCAATCCCACCCCTTCTGAAATCCCTCCATTTTTTTTGTGTAGATTGTCGGTGTAGTCTCAGGGAGTCATTAGAAATGGACACCTGCTTTGTGAATGGGGGTCGAGCAGTGCCACCGCAACTTGTACCCCGACTGCAATCTCATTAAAGGAGGAATCATTCTCTTCACTGTTGTGTTTTCCCCCTCAAGCACAGGACAATAGATAGATAGTTAGGAGCAACCATGTGTGTTCCATGATTAGATTTGTGAGGGATAATTAATCACAAATGGTGCAAGGGAGAAAAACACACACACACACACACACACACACACACACACACACACACATATGCAGGGCAGCAGCATCATTTGAATATGTGAGTGCTTTAATAAGCTAAGTGATTGATCCCAGGTGAACACTTTGTTGTGGAGATTGCAATGCCCTTTAGGTTTGAATAAACAGAGCCTAAAGCATGCACACACACACTCACACACATGCACATAAGCATAAAGCACTGCGTTTGGAGATAGGAGTCTGTTTGAAAACTGGGAGCTGACTTCTGCAGGGTGGGTCACTTATGCATAAATATGTTGCTTATGGAACAGGCATAACATGCTCTCTCTCTCTCTGTATCCTCGGGGTCAGGAGAAGAACTGCATGTATAGAAAGTATGGGTCGTGTACTCCCAGAGACGAGGATGTCAGCAGGACAGTGTGAGTCTATCGCTTCGATGCATTTCTTGTCACTATATGTCTATAAGAAGGGGGGTGTAATAAATCTCCCCTGTTCCACATTGTTTTACAGGGTATACAGAAATTGTGTCTTTTGAAATAAAAGTAAAAGCCGCACAGCTCCAGGGGTCCTGGATTGGTGGGTTTGATTCTTGCTCGGGTCACTGCCTGTGAGAAGTTTGCTACGTTCTCCCTGTGTCCGTGTGGGTTTTCTCCATGTACTCTCCATGTACTCCAAGTGCCTATTGCTAAACTGCCCCCTAGGTGTGACGGTGTGCGTGAATGGATATGTGAGGCACTCTGCGATGGACTGGCCTCCTGTGCAGGGGCTATTCCTGCCTTGTGCCCAAAGATTCCAGGTTACTGTGCAGTGTTTGCAGAGATTCAGATGTTGAAGGAGACGTGGGACAACAAATTCAGCACTTATTAAATGACCTATTTGCACAACATTCAAATAGTTGGTCTGTTTCCAGAAAATTAATCTGTTGGGGGTTGTAGACCCAGATAACATATCCATGTGGGCCCTGTATGGGTAGCCCAACTGGGAACCAGAAAGTTTTGTCCTCGTTGGCCCCATCAGGGTCAGTGATGGGACCAGGAGGGGTTAAACATGGGCCCCATCTGTGTTGTACGTTACACACAGGGCCTAAATGGGACCCATGTGAGATTAGGGTGGGCTCTAACAATAGGGCCCATTTGGAAAGCCCTACTGGGTCCCAGTAACAACACATGTACAAACCCATTTTCTAAATGGGTTTGTACATGTGTTGTTACCCATGCTCACCTGGAACCCACCTAGCTCATGTTTGACTCATGAGCATGCTGGCTAGGGAAGGTTTTCACACAGGAAAAGGCCTCCAAAAGTTTGAGAACCCTCATTTAAAAGAGCCTGTTTGTAAGTGAGATAACTTACAAAAAGGTGTTAGCATAGCATGGCTGACATAGCTGACCCTTTTGCAACTGATTGGGGTTTATTTCAATCACCTATCAACTAATAACTACCATACTATACCAATAATAATCTAGGGCTAGACTTATTACAATACTTTTACCTTCAGTATCTTTGTAATATAACATCACTCTGAATAAGAGCATCTACAAAATACCACATTTAATAAAAAGGCTAAAAATAATATAGTTATTGCATTTTTCTATTATTCCAAGTTTTCCTTAGAACCATGTGAGGTCAAGAGCTATTTAGGAACTTTTATTTTCATGAGTGTCTTTATAACGACTCAATCATTTCACACTCTTTTCCCTACAGTCACTGAACAAATAATAGGCAATAGGATATGGGCATGCAAAGGAGCTTATGAGGTTATGATGTATAGAACTAGCTTTGTAGGGAGCAGTTTGCTTATGGTACAGAACACAGAAACACAGAAACACACACACACACATATTGTTAGGCACACACTTCTTGCAGGCTGAACTTGGGTTATCAGGTGCTTGGGGTGGAAGTTCAGTATCTTATCAGAGTTTCTAGCATTGCATGGTCATCTGTCGGCCACTACCATAAACCCACCCCCCTCCCTTTCAGTCTCTCGCTCCTTATTTCACACTGTTTGGTATGTCGAGCAATAGCCGGCCTTGTTCTAGCCTCTAGTCTAGGCTGTTTGCAAAGCTGAAGAGTCTAAAGTCTATAGATAGACGAGAAGGCTGGAATGCAAGGTGTGGACAACTGAGATAATGTTGAGACGGAGTGGATCGTAGGCCAAGAGGTGCATGTGTGTGTGTGTGTTGGGGACTAGGGGGAGGGGGGCTCTGCTCTGGTTTAGAGTTTAAAGGTCAGAGAGTCAGGGCTGCTGCCTGAGGAAAAGCAAGCTCTCCCTTCTTTACTCTATTTCTCTCTCTCTTTCTCTTCCCGCTGCTCTCTCTGTCTCAGATTTCAAATTCATTGTCAAATGTCTGACGGCAGTGACAGTGCTGAAAGCAGAAACACCTTCATGCCTGGCATAGATGAATCTCAAATGCATAAGCTTTCTGTCCTCTCTTTCTCTCTCTCTCTCTCTCTCTCTCTCTCTCTCTCTCTCTCACACACACACTCATGCACAACTTATTCTTTTGACTCAGACAAGATAGTCAATAGACTGGAATGGTTTGTAGGTGCCATGTGTGTGTGTATGTTTTGGCTGTAGTGGTGTGATTTAAGGGGGTGTTATCTGTTCTTTTCTTACCAGAGTGGTGTCTATGGTGATAGTGCGGAGATTCTCACACACTCAGCCATGCTACAGACTACTACAGAACAAAACTCATATACACCAAGGGCTTGGTTAAGAGGGGGTGGGGGGAGGCTTGGGGGCTGAGGGGTCTTGGCCACCTTACTTGAAAGCAGCATTGCCCTCATTTCTGAAAAAAAAGACAAAAACAGAGATCCAGAGTTTCTGCATCCCTTTGCACTCTGATTTGCTTTGATTTTTGCCAGACCTGGTACCATGGCACGCTAACGTGGTGGCATATCATTGTGGAATGCTGATTTCATGCTGGACTCATCCCAAAAGTATTGAATGGAGCACCATGATTCCAGAGAACACAGTTCCACTGCTTCCCAGCTCAATGCTGAGTGCTTTATACCCCTTGTATTTGCACATCTGTCTCTTTCATTAGAAGATCCATTCATTAGAAGGGGTGTCCACATTTGGACATATAGCCTATAAAAGGCAGGAGTTCAGTTAGGCATTACCTGCCATGGTGTGGTAGCGTCATTTATTGACTACAGACAAGTAGACTAGCTAGTGGTTAGCATTCTCGCTGTTAGCATTGTATTTTAGACATAATGCCTTCTTCTTTATAGTGTTATACTACAGCTAAGAGGCTAATGAGGCTAATGCGAAATCGAACACCCCACCAATCTGAATGCTTAACCATCAGCTACCAAAGATGTGTTGGCCAAATGCTAAGGGTAAAATACTTTAACAGTGCTCTGTGTCTCAGAGACTGGGTCCGGGTGGAGCAGGGCTGATATGTAGCACAGGTAAAGCCCGTCTGTGGCCACTGCTAACACGTCTTGCTCCTGCTCAGCTGAGGGAAGGCCACAGGGCGGCCCAGGTTAATTGCTGCTGCAGAGCCGAACCGGCAGGGTCACCTTCGCTATGGAAAAGAGAGAGAGAAAAAATGGTAATCATAGAGGACAGCTGAAGTTGAGCCACAGAGGCTTTCGAGGCCGGTTGCTAATGGCTGCAGGGGGTAGAGGGAGAGGAGGTTTACGTCCATGCTCTACATGGGAATGTAGCCCAGTGTGTTATGTCTAGTGCGCCCACTGTTTTGTGTTAGGGTGACCCCCATGCACTCTGTCTGCAGCCTCAGACTGTTTTGACACTCACTCTCCAGTGTATGCACACAAGCACAACACACACACAGACATAGGCAAGCATTGCACACATGAAGGAATGCATCACAAATGCAATGTGAACACTCTTCATGTCCTGTAATGGGTTCCAAAAAGGCATTGCCTCGTCCTTTTGCAACTTCAGGGTCTTTCTCTGGGTGCCCCTTCTTTCTCTCATTCTTTTTCTCCTTTTCTCCTCCGCACACACATGCAAATCTCTCTGAAGCAGCTACTTACTTCAGTTCCTCTTCTCTCGCTCTCTCACCACCCCCTCTCTCCCGCTCTCTCTCGCAGTCTAAAGGCAGCTGAGGTGAGAGGTCAGTGGTGGCTGGGCTGTAGATTAAGTTTCACATGACTGAACACCTTTGTTGGTGCGGCCCACTCGAAAGGAAATGTCTGAAGGAGCTTGCATGTCTGAATCTGGGGGAAGGATCATGGACCCCCTCCCCCCCAGCACCACAGAACCCCACAGATACCGCCCCCGTCCCGGATCAGCCGACCCCGGACCCGACGTCCCCCCAACCCCCCTGCCCATGCAGCCCACACCTGGCCTGTTTGCTCATCCGAGGGGGGGTGTTTTGAACTTGGTATGTGTCGTGATCAAGAGGATCTCCACGGCCTCACACAATGAAAAACGTGATGCATTGATTCAGTTGATTCACGTGTCCACAATATGTAAATTATACAGACTTACTACTTGTCAATAATTTGGCTAAACCCCTTGGACCTTGTATGCAAGTCCACACTTCAGGTTTTCACTTTTATAAAGACATTACTGTCATATAATTAACATAAGTTTCAATGGCCCTAACATAGAACCCTGTGGGACTCCACAAGATATGCTTAACTGAACTGTAACATAATGAACAACAGTTTTGCCTTAAGATTAATAACTGAATAATTAATCTAGAGTTAAAAGGATTAAAGCCATATGTTTTATTTAAAAATTATGCATACACATCCTTTCATTATTGACAATTGTCATATTTCCATCATAGGTAACTCATTTTAGCATATTTTAGTAGTATCCCAGTGTTGAAAGTATAAATCTTCAAGCTCTAAACACTGCTAATACAATCCTTAAAAGGATCTGGTTAATGCAGGTTCCCCCTCCTCACTCTCATAAGGAAAAACTTCACAGTAGTTTTGGATTAGTTAGGTACTTAGGTAATGCATAGGCTTTACTGGATTATGAGCTTTAAAGGGCCACTATCCTACATTTTTATATTTACACCCAACCCACTCCCCCACCCCCCAAACACACACACATTTTCTAACTGTTACTTAAAGCCTTATATATGTAAATTGACTCTATTTCAGCTGTCTTATGAAAAAATTGAGTTTCAATTTCAGTATGAATGAGTGGGGCTAAACTGCTGTAGGCTGAATAACTGGACATAGGCAAATGCATTCAATTTTGTGACAACACAAAAACAATTCATTCAAACTGGGCTGTTTTCAGAACCTAGTTGAACCATATGGACTGGAGTTGAGTGGCAGTTTTGAAACTTTAACATCCTGCAGCTGTAACACCACTACTGAAGTCCTGATCATTACAATCCACCTACAGATTTTCAGCTTGTACCATTAAAGCAGCAGTTTTTTTCTGAATGTATCTGCATATTAATGTCTGTAGTTATTCACTGTTATGCTACGTAACTTAATACAAATAATATTTACTAGAACAATAATGCATTCTACTTGAGGGCTGAGGAGTTAAACATATTACAGGCTTTGTAAAGAGGGAGGAGTTCATTTGTTCTTGGTCGGAGCTGACAGGAGAGTCCCCTAGCTGAAGGATTTTCTGTTTACACACACGCGCCATGACCATTGGGCCATCATGGCCGAATTAATTTGACGGATCAATACTGCCTTCGTCAACATTTTCATTTCCTTCTGTTGCTGTGGGTCAGAAGCCCATTAGTCCTGGAGTCCTCAACATTGGTGCTGCTGGTGTGCATGTCTTTATGTTTGTGTGTGTGTGTGTACGTGTGTGTGTGCTCGTTGACATTGCCAAGGTCAGTGCGGCCAGTGGCTAGCCAGAGATCAGTGTCTGACAGGTGAGAGATATCCATCACAATGAGGGCCCCTTCCCATGGTCCTTCACACACACACACACACACACACACACACACACACACACACAAACACACACACACACACACACACATCCTGAATATGGTATAATCAGTCCCCCATGCCTAACCTGTCATGAGACACTTGCATGTGTTTAAGTGTGTGTACTGTATACATGTGTAGTTTCATTTCTAGTCAAGGCTGTTGTATGCTTTAGTCTTTGTCTTTGTGCAATATGTGTGTGTGTGTGTGTGTGTGTGTGTGTGTGCGTGTGTGTGTGGACTCCTTGACCTCAGTGCTCCTGGGCTGCTAAGCTGTGTTTGGAGTAGCTGATTGTATCTTATAGTGCTTCCAGCCTAGAGAGGAATGCTGAGGGGTGGGCACAGGTGTCCATTACTTATCATGCTAAATGGCTCAGGTCAGCGTGGTCAACATTCCGGAACCCTGCAGGACCCAGAGGGAAAGGGGGAAAGCACCCCAATGCTAAATTCCCCAAGACCAGCTACATCTGGACAGCACAGCCCATACCTGTTTGCTATTCTGAGTTAGTTATTAAGACGGTTATAGTAACAACGAGGATAAGTAGTCATTTTCATCTTAATAAGGGTCATTATCATGGACCTCTCAAAATGTCTTATAGAAAGGAAAGCTTTGATTGGCACACAGAAAACCATTCTGAAATACTCTATATTAGTAGAGTAGCCAGAATTTCATTTTAGGGTCTGGAAAAGGTGATCTGCTTACTGCTTGGGGATACAGTAGCAGTATGAGATATTGATGTAGTACAGCTGACCACCATCAACTAGCCTACTTCACTACCAGGTAAGTAGTAGTAGAAACATGAGAATAATATTGTTTTTTATTTGTTGAAATAAAAATATTTGAAGCATAAAAGCAAAACCAAAAAATTGTGATGATCACAGAATATGGCAGCGGCGTCATGGGCATCTAAGGCTCACTGATGTGATCCATGGAGGTCCCCCTCACAACTTACAGGACTTAATATATATACAATCAACATATAAATATACAAAATATGTTGATCACAATAAACTATTATTAAAGTAATATGCATTTTAATGTTGTGTATTATTGTCATTTACTCCAGTTACTCTAGTTTTCTCCACTTTGCGCTGTGTCTAAAAACAGCTTCCCCTTAATGTAAAATCATGGAAATGTCTGGCCTCGAGTGGCTTTTTGCTTTACTCTAATATGCGGCCCTTTCTAGTCCAACAAGTGACATGAGCACAGCGTTACTCTCTTTTCTGGCACTGCAGCGAGTTCTTGATATCCCAACTCAGCACTCTTCCTTTTTAGAGTCTTGTTAAACTCAGGTAAGCCTTCGGGCCCTCAGCGCGGGTAATTTTTAACCTTTCTGTGGTGTGACTTTATGAGTACAATCCCTACACGTCCTAATTATTTCTGAACTGAGTGGGGGAAGAGAGGCTCTATCTGTCTCTCTTCCTTTCTCTCTCCCTCTCTGAGTGTGTTAGCCAGGCCAGGCTGGCATTAGGCTGGCGAGAAATGGGCCCTGATTCAGTGCTGGCAGGGCTTTGATAGGAAAGCCGAGAGAATGAAAAGCAGAGAGGAAACAGAGAGGAGAGAAGGAGAAAGGAGAGCAGTGCTACTGTACAACCCTATCATTTTAGTGCAGTGCAGTGCAAGTGCACTTCTAATACTGTAATAGTAGTGCTGACTTCTAACAGGGGCTTCACACAGATTCCCACACAAAGTTCTCCAGTCATAATGATGGGACCGTTGGTTCTGGTGCTGGAGGACTGGGGTCCAGCACAATTTAGAGATTTCTCAGCTAGTACATGCACTTGAACTGGGAATGCTGTGCTGCACTGCAGGCCTCTGAGACTGAGAGGCAATTGTACCTGTTTATCATGCTCATGATGTTCAGAAAGCCTGTGTTAATAGCCAGTGGTGTGTATGTGAGTGCAACATGACTACATACATGCTCAGTGAGAGTGCTTCCCTCCGTGCCCAAGCAGACAATAATGGGTTAAGTGAAGCAGGCTGAAAGGGACTCTGCATGGCGTGTTGTTTGAGAGCCAGAGGAACGCACCTGAAGTGTGTGTGTGTGTGTGTGCATGGTGTGTTACCTCTGGTCGTCTCCCCCCAGGCATACTTTGTACCTGCTTCTGGCTGAGAGCCGTTTGGCCCCATGCTCTGCTTATCTTTCTCACACTCTTCCCAGAAGCCCCAGCTCACTCCACGCCCTCCACCCTCCGGCACTGGTCACATGCTTGACCTGCTCAACTGGCCTGGACCACACCCTGCCTCACATACCTGCTCTACCACTCCTTTCCACAATGCTTACACTGAAACCATGGAAGGTACATGCATACGGACACAAAAACACACACACGCCACAAACATGCCTGCATACATGTATACACACACGTACACATACGTGCACGCATGTACATGCACACAGATCCGCACACACAGACAGAAAACGCACCCTGTCCGAACACACACAGAAAGGACCCTACACACTTACACAAAAGCCTCTCGAACAGTGTTTTTTCTGGGAGCAAGGCGGTCCAGCCCAGTACGGTTTATTTACTTTGCCTCCTGTGCGGAAAGTGAGCAGATGATTGGCTCGCCTGTCATTAGAGCACGTCGTCGTTCCTGTAAAACCTTCATCCGCTAGATTAAAAAACACGGCAAGCCCTTTTATGTCACCGAACTTGCACACTGGAAACAATTACCTAAAAATAACAAAATTATCATAACCTCAACTCCTGCCTGCCAAGGCAAAGGCCAAATAATTAGCGAGAAAGTGTGTTTTCACTGTGTAAAGCTGCAGAGCTGTCCAAATTGCCTGTATCTGCATCTCATCCAGTTGGTCAACAAACAACGATGTCTGCGTCAAACAACTGTGAAATATTTTTTTCCCCTCCCTCTGTATCAGTTTTTCCACCATCATTCTCTTCCTCGTGTTCACCCTCTCCTCACGCTTCTGAGGCTCGATGAACTACTCTTGTAATGAACGTTTAATGAGAGCTCTTTAAAAGAAAAGCCAAACCTGATTTTATTTATTTGTGTTTCCTCTCTCCATTCCAACTGATCTCGTGTGATTGATCCCGTGGGGGCGGCAGAGAGAGCTG
This sequence comes from Salminus brasiliensis, assembly GCF_030463535.1. NCBI lineage: Eukaryota > Metazoa > Chordata > Actinopteri > Characiformes > Bryconidae > Salminus > Salminus brasiliensis. Next base: position 34,620,722 of record NC_132881.1, on the reverse strand, counting down.
CTGAAGAGAGAGCGAAGTTGACTGGGAAACCCCCTTTTTACAGAAACTCAAAGCATCTTCCTGTTCAGCAGCTAAAACCTGGACTACACACCCATTACACACGGCGGCTGTCACACCTGCCACCTTTACAGTAGCAAATTGTTGTCATTGTAGCCATGAACTGCTGTGACCTTACCTGTTTACAAACACAGATCAAGGAAATTTCACTAGCTGAATGCTATATAAACTCAGATTTATCCCACAGAAATGTCCTTGATATGCAGTTGCACTCTTGTCCCAAGAGACAATTACACAATTGGAATACAGCTTAGTAAGCTTTTCCATTGGTTAGGCCTTCAGGAGATTTAAAGCAACATCATGTAGCAACTGTGCCTTAAAATGATAATGTTCCTTAAAATACAGAGATGCTGGCTATTGTGGCTACATGCAGCTAACTGCAGAAGACCTCTTGCAAGAACTGCAGATCGCGTCATATTTGTGAAAACTCCTGTAATATTACTCTACTGTGTCAGTCCACATGCTTTTTTTACTTCAGATGCTGGTACTGTAGCTCTCAGCGTGACCACTGATTGTTTAGTACACTAGCACTGTGTTTAATGTAGCCAGACAATGTTCTCTTGAACTTCTGACAGCTCACTGTTGGCATTCTACCAGAAGTCAGAATTATCATGGATGTGGTGTTTTGACAGTCACCTGACAAATATGGAGTAGGTCTCCCTTGTGCCACCGCAACAGATCTGACCATTCGAGGCATGGGCTCCACAAGACCTCTGTGGTATCTGTGACCAAGGTGTTAGCAGCAGATCCTGTCCTGGATCAAGTCCTGTTGTCCTTTTTTGGACCACTTTTGGTAAGTGTCCCACAATACCTTCTCAGTGTTTTGGAGATGCTCTGATTCAATTGTCTAGCCATTTATCTTGCCCATTTATCATGCTTGCCCATTTATCCTGCCTTTAACACATCACCTATAAGACTGTTCACTTACTGCCTAATATATCCCACCCCTTGACAGATGCCACTGAAGATTAAGATAGATGAAGATGTTTTTCTCTACACCTGACTGTGGTGCTAATGTTATGGCTGGGTGTATGTGTATATAACCCAAACTGAAGGCCTAGCTTCAACAGTTGTGGTTTGTCCCAGCTTAAGTTAAGATGATGGACTAGTTTTGCTGCCATTCTGTTAGTTTGTCTTCTGCATGAGAGTACTGGGTGGAGCACTGTTATTTTGGGCCTGCTGGTCAGTTCAGGAGCATGGTCTGTTCAGACTAGTGTTGGTGATGATGTGAACAACGACACTGAGCGATTTGGGCAGGAAAGTCTTTAGGTGTAAATATAGCCTAACTTTTCAAATCACAGCAAGGTGAACACATGAGTGTCACAACAGCAGGGTGGTGCAGAGTGGGGAGCACTGATGCATGCTGGGAGATGGCAAGATGATTGGCACATGGGTGTGCAGTGTGGTAGGAAGGGTCAGGGGCAGGCCTGGGGCAGTGGAGGGGTTTAGGGGGTCTGCCACTGCCTCTCTCTGTCCTCCAGGCCTGGGGTTTGAATGTCAGTTTCTCTAATAACGGGATTCGGTGAAAAGGTCAGCTCCAGTTGTCTGACCACGAGAGAGAAGGAGAGAGAGAGAGAGAGAGAGAGTGAGAGAGAAAGAGAGAGAGGGGAACGCTATGTTATGCCGGGGGCAGAAATTGATTGTCTGGCGGAGGGAAAGGAAATGAAGAGAAAAAGAAAAATGGAAGGCTGGTGAGCGCAAGGGAGAGAGAGGGAGGCTGAGAGTAAAACGGGGAGAGAGAGAGAGGGGGAGGGGAGAGGGCTAGAGGACAGAGGGGTGTCATGGCCAGCCTCAGATATGCATGCCTGCTTTTTAAATTACCATCAGCTCTTTATTACTCTCTCCTCACTCCTTAGCTGGCCTCGACCGTCCACCACACAGCTGAGAGAGAGACAACACACTCCTGCTCATACACTCTGCTATCACCTCCACCAAATCCCTGCTAAATAAAACCAGGAGCCTCTAGTGAATTTGATTAAATCATCCATGGCCTCCACCAGTTATGCTTTAATAGTGCGCTTCTATAGGTGAAGAGCAATGGTGTGTTTGATTCTGAAGGGATGTGGGAAAGATACATTTCTTGACTGAGATGTGAAACGTCCAGTTACAGTGCATTGTATCTGAACCTCCGTGATGTGTGTTAGACAAGACCACCATAGACAACCATATTCATCTTTTGTGTTGGACACAGATGGAATTTGGTCTTTGACCCATTTGTAAAATAAACACACATACCTTTGAGCAAACACACACAGTGACAATGAATGCACATGCCAGGAGTGGTGGGCAGCCATTGCTGTGGCACCTGGGGAGCAGGAAGGGTTTTGCTCAAGGACCCAGGAGTGGCAGCTTGCCAAAACCCACAAACCCACAACCCTGTCATCAATAACTCGTGTTTTATTTTTTTTAATTATTAGGAAATTATTATTTATTTCCTATAGTCTTAGTCAATTAATAAAGAAAGAAAAGAAAAGAAAAACTACTGTCAATGAAAGAAAAACTACTAACTCTAATATGTGACTAAAAACTTCAGCAAAGTCCTTATGGGCAAGTCTGTTCACTCAGCAGTCATCTTTACAATGCCGTCAGGAAGTTTTTTACAGTCATAGCTTAGGTTCTATGTTTATGAATGGAGAGAGGTCAAAACACTGCAATCTAAAAGTCAAATTACTCCTTAAAAAACTATTTTTAATCACTGATAAAATCTGACAAATATCTCATGAATAGTGAGTAGTGTTTGGCTCAATGTTTTTTTTTTTTGCAATAAATGTATTTGAGTACTGGAACCGTGCCCATTAAGATGAGCATCAGTTCTCAGTTCTGGCCTTGGGGACCCCCTGCACACTTTCTAATCCCCTGCCCCAACAGACCTGATCTAGATCATGACGGATCTTACAATGTATGTTATTCTTGCTGTAATTCTGGATGACCAGCTATTGTGCAACTCATGCTGCAAGCTTGGCTCAGTCTTGCAGGTTTCTCCTTTACAACATCTGGAGGATTCAACCCTTTCTCTGCGGGAAGGCCACCCAAGTGCTTGTTCAGTCTCTTGTCATCTTGAGGCTTGACTGCTTCAACTCACTACTGGCTGGTCTTCATCAGGCCCAGAATGCAGTACACTTCAATAGTGTTCAATCTAAAATTCCTAGGTTCAACCAAATCACCCAGCAGCTTTGTTCTTTTCGCTGGCTTCCTGTGGCTGCCTGCTTCAGATCTAAAGCCCTGATGCTGGTTTACCAACCCTAAAATGGAGCACTTTACCTGATGGCTCAATTCGTACCAAGAATCTTAAGGCTTCAAGTATAGCTCAACCAGCCATCCTTCAGGAAACATGGAAAACAAAGATTAATGCTTATCCTTGTTCTGGAGTGCAGGTGGTGGACTGTCTGAACAGAGCCAGTATCTCCAAATGCCAATTGAATTAATCAAATTAATCTTGCACTTATTCCTGCACTTAAAATGTTGTTTCTGTATTATGTAATTTTCTATCTTTGTATCTGCACACTGCCCTTGTTCTGACAGTGTGTGAGCTATCACTGGACATATACTCTGTGTGGATAAGAGTGTCTGTTAAATGTTGTAGTTGTAAATTAGAATTACCTTTTGAACTGGAACAGTTGAGGGAGGGAATATTAAAAAAAAACTACAGGTCAGGGAGTCCCTGGACTTGGATTTGAAACCACTAAACAGCTGCATGTAAAAAACTAGTGCATTGTTGCACTCAAAAGATGCGTAGTACCAGTAGCGGATTGGATGTTGCACCCTTACCTTATCGCTCGTATCTCCAATTTGCCGTTTTGTTTTTTTGTACTTCTTTGCATAAATGGAATTTGGCCATTGTTCTTTACATTGTATCACAAGTTCAAAATAAAGGGACAAATAGAAACACTCCAAAATGACTCTAAATAAAAGCTTTTTACATTGACTTCCATTGAAAGTTGAGAAGGTTTTTACCTTCTTCTATAAAAACTACATTATGGAGATTAGCGTCAATGCTACGAGACAGCCACAGGCATAAGGGTGAGTAGGCCTTCGGAGCATGTTCTGATGTAGACCAAGGTAGAAATAAAGATGATGGATGCTCTATAGGGTGCTTGCAGGTGACAAGTCAGTGTGGGAGACTGCGTCAGCAGTTAGCACCTGGTTCATCACAGAAGCCCTGCTGACCACAGAGCCAGCGAGGGGAATGAATAAGATATGAGTGAGGAGATGGTAAATTAAAAGTAAAAGTGTGACAAAATGACTAACACTCCCCTGTGCACGTGCTACGGGCAGGATATTACAGTGGGGAAATAATTAAACTAACAAGTGAGTGGCTCTGGCTAAGCTGTCTCCTCAGGTCCGATATCAATACATTAGCTAAGACAAGCGCGATGCATTTTGCATGGGACCCTACGAGGATGATTGATCAGGCTATAATAGCAGCCTGCACTGCTCTTCTGTCATTAGCTGGGTCAAGCTGGCAGGCCAGGCTGTCTGTGCTCGGGTCAGAGCCACGCAAGAACGGCACAGCCGCCATTACTACTGAGCCTGTGTGAAAGACCACCATTAATTAGCAATACACAGTCTCTCTCCTTTTCTCTCTTGCTCTCTCTGTCTCTTTCTCTCTCTCTCTCTCTCTCTCTCTCTCTCTCTCACACACACACACACATGTATTGAGCTCACTCATTGAGTACAGCACTGCCAGAGCTGTGGACCTTCTCTCTGGGTGCCAAACACAGGCACACAGCCATCTTCTCATTTGGACAGAGACAGTGAGAGAGTCACAGTTAGGAACAGTTAGGACAGAGAGAGGGTGAGAGAGAAGAGACGGACAGAGAGAGAGAGAGAGAGAGAGAGAGAGAGAGAGAGAGAGAGAGAGAGAAAAGAGATAGAGGCCCAGGGTCTGCTTGCCTGTCTGCCTGTTACTCCTGTTGATTTCACTGGCTAATTGAATTGGCTTGTCAACAAAGCCGTTGTCATTCAGTAAGTGAATTTGTTGAATTATTGCGCGTCACAGCTGCTGCAAATCGCTCGCTATTTCCTGGAGGCAAAGGCAGTCCCCATGCCCTGTCACAATACAAAAACAAGAGAGAGAGAGGAAGAGTGACTGACCGAGAGACAGAAAAAAAAGAAAAAAACAAACAAACAAATAAAAAGCACAAAAGAGAGAGAGAGAGAGAGAGAGAGAGAGAGAGAGAGAGAGAAAGAAAGAGAGAACAAACAGAAAGGAGAGGGGCAGCCCGTCAGCCATTGGCCATGCACAGAGGCAGGAGGCAGGCTGTGTAATTGCAGGGGTGCTCATGTTTCATGTCATGCCACCTCAACTCACAGACCTGTCCATAGAGTCACACACATCACCTATTCAAACAGCCCAGTCTCTCTTACACATATACAAACACACCCAGACACCAATACACATGCTAGAGTTTCACCAGTTACAGTACACTGGCAGACAGTCAGGATATCTACAGGTTTGTCAGTAAATAGGAAAGACGTCAGAAACTCTGGAAGAAGTTACAAAAAAACATTACGTTTAAGAAAGGTTAGAAAACTGTATGGAACATTTCTGTAACCTAATATTATCGGTCATGTGTTCTGTAGCACAGCATGGCAGCCTCCTCATTTTGACAGCATTTACAAATCTGTATTATTGTCACGTTTTCATCCATGGATATTCTGCCTCTTGAGCATTGCTGTAGTATTACGCAAAGGCTAACACACGGACATTGCTAGCGAGCATTAGTGGACTTGTCTTTACCTCAGTCTGTCTTTCACTCACAGCATGATTGCTTTTTTTTTAATCAAACACCCACGTACCTCATACTAAAGATACTAAAGTGTTGTTTTTCACAATTTCCCTGATAAAGATTTGGTTGGTGGTTGGTTATATGAAATTGTGATATTATGCTGCAGACTAAAAACTTTGTATGTTAATAAATGTGTTGGCAGCATTTCAAAATGTAAGACTAAACTAAAGATTGAAAAGTTGGATTCTTGGAATATAAATCAAAAAGATTGTTGCCAGAAAGTTGGTGAAAGGTGAACGTATGTAGGTCATTTTACATCCATGCAGCAGTGAAAGGATGAGGGAGGTAGGAGAGAAACTACAGTTATCATAGCAATCCTCGTAAATCCACTACAATTCCCACAATGCAATGCAAATCCAAACTTTACTAGCTAATGCCCTAAGCTAGTACGATGTCTACGACATCCACAGTACAGTATCTGGCTATCTGGTGGTAATGTGAGCTATCTAGCCTTTTTCAGCACAAGCTCAATGGCATCAGCTAATCTGAGCTAGCAAGTAAGTATATTTACAGACTGTTTACTAAGGATGCACCGATAACACTTTTTCCTTTCTGATACAGATACTGATACCAGATCTTCAAGTATCTGCCGATACAGAGTACCGATACCGATACCAACTGTGACTTAAATACTCAATAGATGAGTATAAATCCTGATACTTTAAAAGAACAAGTACTGGTTGAGTAACTGCACATTTGAAAAGTTTTAGAGCTATGAAACAATAAAATTAGCGTCAACGCAGCAAGCAAGTAGGGAAGCATAATCTTGCTAAGCTCGACCAAACAGCTTTTTATTTAGTGTTTAAAATTCACATTTCAATACAAGTACACGTCTCTATGTAAAAAGATACTAAACTTCAGTGTGTGGCCTTAAAACAAGCTGCTTAAACTCAACTTTTGGTTTTAGAACAAAAAAAAAAAAAAAAAAACACCACATGAAAAAAAGTGCTAAAAGTTCCAATAAATGTCTGTTTAATGATAATAACTATTTACGATTGGCTGTTTACTGGTAGTTTAAATGTTAAAGTATGCAAACCAAAATTTTCTATGTCAAAAAACAAAACAGTGTCACTAAGCTTCATGGTATCGGTGCTCTCTATTACGATACCGATACTGTGTGTAAGTACCAGTATCTGCGCTACTTCATACTGATACAGTATCGGTGCAACATTACTGTTTACAGATGGTTATCTTTTTTTTTTATCAGGTATTCTCTTACCAGTTAATCAGTGTATAGTGGAGGAAACATCATTAATCACTATTTTATGAGTAGAAGTGTTGCAGAGATTGTATTCTGTGTATCTGTGTGCGTGTTGGCATGTGTGAGCATATGTGTAAGTAGCAGACGGTCAGCCTGCAGAGCTCTAGGCTGTCCTCAGGTCTTTGTATGTTGACCTGCAGTGCTCTGTAAAGCCATGAGGGCCTGAGTGACACAGTCAGCTGGGTCCAAATCAGTGGCCTGCTCGGGCCTCAAAACCCATCAGTGTGCCTACCGCCCCGCCGAGGACGGCCAGAGCCAGCACACACTCTGGACATGTGTTCACGTCTGTTCGGGTGCAACCTCTAGACCAGGTCATGAAGGCTATGCAACCCAACTCTGCTGCATGAAGGACTTAAGAGACGAGGCTGCGTGATATGACCTTTGTATGAGAGAGCATGTGATACTGGACTACACTTACAGTCACCACAGCTGTGCTTGTACAGCAGACGCATATGTCTGTCTTTCTTAAAAGCATTTTTTTAGCAATGCTAAACCCGCCACCATCATGGATATCTACTTTTTCATGCTATTTTCATAGCAGTTGCATAATAATTTGCAGTTCTTGCTGAATAATGAGTCTTAACATTAATAATGGAACAAAAAGACTGCAGGTTGAGAGGAGAACATTGATGTCTATTGCTATGCATCATAGTGTGCTGTCTAGATACTGTTAGTATCATTATGTGTTTGTGTGTGAGAGAGAGTGTGAGGTAGCGGTGATTATGTGCTGCGGGATCAGTGGGCTGCTCTGCCATGGTCACTCTCAGATGAGCCGCTTCAGCGGATGGCTTTTAAAAGGCCCGCAAGGCCATGGCACGATTACTGGCCACTCAGACACTAAGCTGCTGTGGGTGGCCACATGACACCGCTCTCCTCCACTGTCACCCCTCTCCCTCCTCCTCCTCCTTCATCCTCCTCCTTCTTTTCCCCTCAACCCCCCCCCCCCCCTTCTCTTTTCTCCTTCCTGCTTTTTTAGCCAGCGTACCCTTGCTCGGCCCTGACAAGGTTATGCCACTGTGTTCTGAGTATCTATTGATTTCCACCATCAAAGATCCCTGCAGCCAGAAAGGGCTTTGCTGCTTCAGATAACACTCTGTCTTTCTTCTTTAGCTCCTTCCCTGTCACACACACATCTCACTGCTGTCTCAGCTCCCTCGCTCATGTCTCGGCCTGGTCTCGGGCTTGTCTCGATCCCTCTCTGGTGTCTAACGTCCACTGCGGATGGTTGCTGGATTCTGCCTCAGACACTGGCTCCCCTGGGGCCATGTTAACATTGGGTTCGTGTTTTTTTCTCTCTCGCTATCTCTCCCCTTTGCTGGAGTTTGCTTATTGCTGTAAAACGTTCAGTGTTTGTCACTGTCCTTACACACCAAGCGTTTCTGAGGAACAAAAAGACAAGAAAAATGCAAACTCCACGCATAAATATTAAGCGAAAGGTGTGTTGTGATCACTTTTCAAAGAGCGCCACCGTCCCTGTTTGGCGCGCACAAAAGGGAGAGTGTTTCCATATTTAGATTTAGAAATTATTCATAAGATTTGAAGTCATGGCATCATTTGCTTTTAGGAGGGAAAATGAGATTTTATTATGCGGTTGCTTATGAGTGACTCCCATCCCAGACAGAGGAATGAATGGCTTAATGCCAAGGCCAATTGAGAGGCGCTGTTGAGAGCCAGGGGGAAGATTTTCATAAATTATTCATCATTATACAAAATAATCCTTAGCAGGATTGGGAAGGGGGCTGGGGCGTTGGTTGGGAGCGGGAGCCGGGGCTTTTTGGGCTGGGGAGTCGGGGGGACGTTAGTTTGTGTTGGAGGATTAGGCGTAAATATGTCTTTCATAACGTTCATCACCAAACAGTCCACTCTGAATGCGTGTCTGCGGAGCTATGGGGGCGGGCAGTCACGGTGGATGATGGGTAAGGTGTTGGGATTTGCAGCAGCGTGGGGGTGTGTGGACAGACCGTGGTGGGGGAGTGGTGGGGGTGTTGACCTGGCTGGGCTGGGTGCACTCTCTCTGGGCCAAAAGAGACGAATGGATGAAGGTGCCCCCAAACCCCCCCACCCACCCCCCACATTGCCACCCCCGCACCAGACCCAGTTACAGACACACAGCCTGAGAGACCAGACACTTCATCACGACCCGGGGTGAGACTCAGACACACCCGTCACACAATCGCATGGACACAGACACACTCGGGGACACACACCAGGACGCACCCTCACACACAATCACGCATGCACAGACATGCAGAAGGAGGGGTTTTCGAGGAAAAAAAAAACAAAAAAACTCATGCCAGCGTCTCAAGATTGGAGGCCAGCTGATAGAAAGGCAGACTTAGACGAGGTCGCTCATTAAAATCTCTTTAAGAGGGCTCGTGTTTAAGACGGAATGTTAAGGTGGAATTCTCCAGACTGTGAATTCTCCTGTCCCCTCCCCCCAAGGACACGGAGGAAAAGTTCTTCTTATTAACACTGCAATTTAATTCAATTTAGAGCCATCTGCCACTGCAAATATGCACACCAACACGCAGCGCTGTCTCTGCGTCCCTCGACAAGTCCCCAAGTGGGGACACAAAATGATATCTTAAATGTCCTTCAGCTTTGACTCCAGAGCTAATGGACTCTATAACTCATCAATGCTGTCTACTTGGATGAAAAAAAAAAAAAAAAAAACTTTCGCAACAGTTTATCTTAGTGGCCTGTTTGAGGACAAGGCTACAGAAGAACAAGGGGGGAAATCTTTTCTCTGGGATTTATGTGCGAGTAAAAAAGAGAAAAGTTTGCTGAGGCGGAATCATATCTATTTTACTATGCTGTCAGCATATCCATACTCTTCATGAAATATATTTGGAAATCATGCCCCATGGTTTATGGGACATCTATAAAGGAGGCTCCATCAAATCCAGGTGCAGCCCTGCGAGAAGAATGCGGGCTAGATCCGACGGTAGCTATCGCTAGCAAAAGTCTGTCTGAATTTCCTGAAACTCCACTCTCCTCTCGCTCTTGGAAGCTGGACATCTGGCATTCTACTCATCTTTGACATCTACCCTGAAAACAGCACAGCTGACAAAGAGTTTAGAGGTGGAACAATGGGTATTTGGGCCTGAATCAGATAATTTTCTTCTGTCACCTGTCTCACAGAGTTATGATTTCTGTTCCTCATCTGAGGAAAAAAAAGAAAACTGGACCAATCAGCCGTCCCCTGTTGGCTCAACCTTCTCCTTACAGGGAACAAATGACCTGAGAGAATGCAGAGCTCCTGTGGCCTGCTAAAGGGCTCTTGATTTATAAAATTATTGCAAACATGATTGAGGTAGTGGCGATGATTATTATAATAATGCGGGTGCTTGATGAAAAGGAGGCAAGCATCTGAAGCAAGCATACCTAATGAGGACTTTGCAGAATGGGGAGGCCTAATGTGAAAAGTGTTTAACATGAGAATGAGAGGGTCCGTGCCCCCGGCTCCCCCCTCGCTGTGAGGGAACTGGGCCGGGCCTGGTCGCTGGGGCTACAGCTGACCACCGTGCATAAATCTGTTGGGCTAGACGGGCTGTAATGTGGGAGCTTCCAGATCCCCAAAACCTTTCCCCACCCCACCCCCCACCCCCATCCACAATACCACAGCTCAGACTACCACCAGACCCTGATCCCTATGCTACCATATTTCTCCAGACCATTAACCCTTAGACGTTGAGAGTTCCTGCTGTTGGTTTGCTATACTATGTATGCACTATGCGATCACATGTGTAGTCGCATAGTAAGTGATTCAGTGAGTTACATTTACATTCAGTCTACAGTCTGTAAAGACAGGTTCAAATCTGCTTATGGTTTGTTTTATTTTCAAGCAGTGGCAAATAACACAAAAAAACATGTATGAAAAATGTATGAACAACAATAACTTTTTTACAATAAAATAATAAAATACTTCTTAGATAAAATACTTCTTAGAACCCACACCTCCAGCAAAACTTTCAATGGATTCAAGCAATGAGTTAAATAAAAATAATAATAATATTTTTTCCAGCATGGCTTAGACTTCGACCACATTGCTCACCAAAAGAGTTCCCCCATCCCACCCCGACACTTTTTCTGCTAATTTTACAACAAACAATCTCTAAAGTATCCTTTCATATAATCCTATTTTAACTTACTTTGAAATGACTGATCCTTCTCACATCGGACCTCAAATCCTAACTCAAAAACTCTCGCCAAAGTGAAAATCCTGGACCCCCCAAAGGGCCACCCTAGACCCTTCCCAGTAGACTGGCCCATGCCCCCTTCCCCAAAGCTCCAGCTCCCCCTCCTGTCCTGGCTGGCTGGGCCGGCAGTGTGTGTTAAGTGCTATTGAATAATAGTGACCTTTAATAAAGAAGGGGATCCCGAGACTTCTTTCCCAGACACGCACTGACCTTTCAAACCAGACGAGGGGCCAGCGAGGGAGGGGGCAGTGGGGGCCGGGGGGGGCTGGGGGGTTTCTCCAGGGTTCACACTGTGGACTTTGAACCGGCCAGTTCCCGCTGTCCTGCTGGGTGTCTCGCCCTGCCAGAGCACTATTTTTCTCCCCCCTCCCTTCTTTTTCCTTCCTCCTTTTTATTGTGTCAGAGGGAGCATTCCATATGCAAAGAGGCCCAAGCTGCCAGGTCTGAACCTTTGCAAATCAATTTGTCTGTGAAGGCGAGGTCTGCGGCATGACACAAAATGCACCTCACACTTTCTGACATCATTGGCTGTGGCACTCAAGTCAGTTTAAAACAACACTAATGGAAATCCCTCCCCATCCATTCCTCCCTCCCCAAAAATAAAATGAATAAATAAGAAAAAAACATGAAGATTCACACTGCAAATAAAAAAGGAGCAAGGTGGAGACACCTTCAAATGCATGAGTGACATTCCGCCCTTGCCATTCATTTAGAACATGCAGAAGTGGGCTGCCATGTCCCTTTGTTATCTTCCCTCTCAGACAAAACAGCCCTGCACACTGTACACTAGCGCTTAATGAATACCTATTGTCCAAACACTCCAGCCAGCGCAAACAGCTCTTTAAGATGCCCATGAAAAACTGGGCTGGAGATAAAGGCTATGGTCTGCGTGACATTCCCTGTGAAGAAAAAAAAAAAAAAGAAAAAAAAGAGAGCAAGCTGCTTGAGTCTAAGCAGACACAGAGGGTCAGGAGAGGGATTTTGCATGATTTTCCTTCCACGCATATCAGTGCATGAAAACAGTGCCATACATGTGGGTGCATGCTGGAATGATGATGTTGAGTATCAATGTAGAAGTATTGAATTAAATGTAGGGGAGAGTGGATTGCAAAATAATATGGGGTAAAATGTAGCACAGACATTTTATGCAATTCTTGCAATTTTTGAGAGTGCTGTCTAGGTAACATATGTCTGCAACATAGCAACATATCTTAAACATGTTAATAAGCCACAGTGAAAGCCAGCCAGACATAAGTGCAACCTCCACACGGCGGAGTTAGTTATAACATGGTGAAACAACAAGGCCTCTGCCAACAAACAATAAAAGAAATCAATTTCCTCCTATGTAAATTCATCAGTTAATTTGATGACTGTTTATGCAAAAATGCATTAAACCCATACTGCAGATGTCATTTAAACACAGTAAGGCACTTTGTAGTCAAAAATACAAATTACATTTGTTTTGATGCACAAATTTTCATGTATCTCCGTTGCAAATATTGCCTGGTTCAAACTACATAAAACTTGTACTAAATGATTTGTGCTTGCATTATTTTACCACAACTTTTAGTCATTTGTACAACTAGTCCCTCAGTGAATTACAATTACCTTACCTAATGTTTGCATTCACTCAGGTTTCAGCTAAATTGTTCATAAACGGTTGGTTTTGGAAACAAAGTTTGTTTTCATTTGTAGTGGAGATGTGCGGGTTGCTTGTGGGAAAATGTTATTCATCTCGCTCTAATACTTTTTTAACCCACACAGAGTTTGTGCCTCACTTTCCCTACATCACAAATTATTGCATGCTAGAGAATCATGCACACACATGTTATTACGCACATAAATATCCAAATATCATTAAGCACTGCTGTATATGTGACATTTACCCATATAGTCACTGTCAGACACAAACCTTGACTTTTTAGAGACAGAATGTTGACGTAACAACATGTGTTGTATATCGCATCTTCAAATATCCATAAAAAAATAGTTTCAATAAGTTCTAATGATTTTATTTCCAATAATTTTAGAGCATTTCTTTATATCTTCTTGTTCTGCTTATCATGCAATTCCTATTTCACAATACTCAGATCAGACCTTACATTAATACCAAGGGCCGGTGAAAAACATTAATAATATTCATTGACAGTGACATCTGAGTTGATTAATTAAGTAGCATGTGAGCAGTCAGTTCTTGAAGGTGATGAAGTGATAAAAGCTAAAAACATAAGGATCTAAGACACTTAACAAGGGCCAAATTGTGAAGGCTAGAAGACTGGGTCAGAGCTTCTCCAAAACATCATGTGTTATGGGGTTTTCTTGGTATGCAGTGGTCAGTACCTACCAAAAGTGCTCAAAGGCAGTGTTTTGGGCACCTAAGACTCACTGATGCAATCCACGTAGGCCCTTACTCACAACTTACAGGACTTAAAGGATCTGCTACTAGCGTCTTAGTGCCAGATCGGTCTTGTGGAGTCCATGCCTCGAATGGTGAGAGCTGTTGTAGGGGTACAAGGGGGGCCTACTTAATATTAGACAGGTGGTACTTATGTTATGGCTAATTGATCCATTTATATGCATCATCAGGGTATGTTGATTTGATCTGAACATCACAACAACTCTAACACAGTATTTAACTGTAACTAGTGTTCAGTATTTCACTGTGTACTTTACTGTGTAGTATTTACAAAAGATCTCTGTGTTATGATGTAAACTGTGAACTCAGCCAGTGCTATTATCTCTCTCTCTCTCTCCTTTGACCTGCCCTCAGTGCTGCATTCAGCCCAAGGACCCTGTGTTCAGTTTTATAAAAAAAAAAAAAAAACATCAAAAAAATCAAACATATGGATTGAGAGGAAAAAATTATTAATAACAGCATCTTTCATCTGACCCAGCTCAGCCCCATAACGGCTGGAAATCTGGCCCAGTATCTTGACGAGAGCCAATGGCTCATTTATTTGCTTGCAGCATGACAATTGAAAGAGAGAAAGGAGAAAATCTTGGGAAGTATTGATCACATACAGTCTTCCATTTCATCAAACAGCATCCCCCTCTCTCCTGATTCTGCCCTCTTCCCCCAATTTACACTCTTAATTCAGGTTTCTCCCTCTGTGTGTGCACGTGTGTAGCCTATATGTGTGTATGTGTGTGTGTTTGATCCCTGATCAATATCTGTCCCCTTGTGAGCCCCTGTCTAGCCAGTTTCCTCCTGCTCCTCTGGAGTCTAATGAGTGGCCTTGGCCATGGTGGGACGGGGCAGGCAGCCAGCAGCAGCCCCCTGCCTTAGACATAGAGAGAGACAGACCCATGACCTTAGGCCCCATCAGCTGCAGACTCGATCAATCTGCTCCACGCACACACGCACAAACACACACACTCACATACACATAGACACAAACCCACACATGCCACTACTGTGACCTCCTCATCACATGCACTATGTGTCTCCATCATCAAAGAGGTGTTGTCGACACACAACTGACCTATGTAATGTTCAACATGTGCTATGTATCCAAACTGTAAACCTGCATATGTTAGCACATGTCCCAAAAATTAGGGCAATCACAAACACACACACACAACTCTCCAAAATGCCAACATAACCAGTAAATGTAAAGATTCTATCCCAAGTCATTTTAGACCATTGCTATTGGTCTATCATCAAAATCTGACACACTGCAAAGTGCCTGTGGCTCCTCCCCCTTAATATGTTTACTGTTTATTCCCATCTGCAGGTCAGGGGCTCTCTTATCACATGGGGGAGGCCTGCCAAGGGGACTCCTGACCAGGGAAGGCTGTGGTGCTGGTGAGTCTTGAAGTTGATCTCCTGTCTCTTCACAAGAAGGCAGTTCTTGTGAGCTGTGAAACCACCTACATATCAGTGTCCAAGAAAGAAAAGGTACATTTACTCAGAACTGTGTTTTAATGTAGTGTCATTTCACAGCTGTAGAGTGGCATGGCAGTCTAACTGAGTGTGAGGAGGTCATAAGTTCAAATCCCAGCTAGAGCTCAGTCCCAGACTGGGGACATCAGGTGACAGAGGCAGTTCTAACCTACAGAAGGGAATAAACAGCAAGCAGATTGAGGGGGAGAATCACAGACTGAATAGTTTCAGCTGCAGCTTATTAATTAAGTTTTGGAAGCTCAATATGTTTTGTTAACCTCTTAAATCCCTTAACCACCCCCCTCCCCCTTAAGAATAGTAATCCTTAGGGTGTAATAGACCTCACGGAGCATAAGGGGTTAACCAAACTGAGATACAGAACTAAGGAAGTATGACTTCTACTATCTACACTAAGCTGATGACAGCACAGCATGACAATACTACTGACAGTACTAAAAACATTTAAAGCAATGAATGGACCTCTTCAGATGTTACTAACAAATGGCTGCAGAATGTCCCAAATCTCCCATTTCAGGGGATTCTGCTGTTTTTTCCCCCCTCAGACCTACAGGGCCAGTCTATAGGAACAAACCTAACCTTGAAGATAACATATTATAATCCAAAATTAGCTTTATCTGAGGATAACTGATATCTCTCTTTCTCTCTTTCTCTCTCTTAACCGCCGGTTTATTACAAAGTCTCCCCATTCTTCAGGTAATTGTCTCGATGTTCTCTTTTTTTCCAAAAAAAAAAAAAAAAAAGAAGAAGAAGAAGAAAAAAACATCTCCTGTGCCCTGGTTTGACTTTATGGTGTATCTCCTAAGCTAGTGGATTATCTCTATCCAGCTCCCTCTCTCTCTCCCCCTCTCTTTTTCTCTCCCTCTCCCTCTCCTTCGGCTGAAGCAATCCAGGAATACATTTCTAATCAGACGGTGGAAAAAAGTGAAGGAGAGAAGAGAGCGAAAGGAAGAGAATGACTAATTGAAGCAGGGGATTTCTCCTGATCTGTGCTCGGGCTGCCTGTACTTACAGCTCCGTCGAGTTGCCCTTCATTTCCATGCCTTTATCTGCGAGCAGAGGCAGA
This sequence comes from Salminus brasiliensis, assembly GCF_030463535.1. Classification (NCBI taxonomy): domain Eukaryota; kingdom Metazoa; phylum Chordata; class Actinopteri; order Characiformes; family Bryconidae; genus Salminus; species Salminus brasiliensis. The sequence continues at coordinate 34,604,449 of NC_132881.1, read as the reverse complement.
GAAGTCACCAGAGAACGTTCTGCTTTTCTACAGCTCACGCTGCGACCCATTTTACTCTCGAATTCCACATGCCCGTCTGACCAGCGGCTTCGCTTAAAGGAAGGTCTTTGTTTCTACGCATTTGCAGGAGCGAAATAACATTTGCTGTGTCAGGCAGCTATATGTCATTTTTTTAAACGGACAGGGCAGCCTGTTACTGAGAAACAAGGTTAGGTGAACCTTTCATGAAGAAAAGTAAAATGTAAGATATAATATGCTATACAAGTTTTTCAGACATTTTACTATCATGCACAGCTCAGTTAATCATTGGGCAGTTCATATTTATTACATTGTTATATATATAACTATATATGTATATATATATATATATAACAATGTAATAAATATGAACTGCCCAATGATTAACTGAGCTGTGCATGATAGTAAAATGTCTGAAAAACTTGTATAGCATATTATAGTAAATAACTAGTTATATTAACTTACATATTATATTTAAAGTGGAGATCAGTTTGCAAAGCAGAGAAAAAAACTATATATATAAATACAGAATTACAATATTCACTATTTGGACAAAATTATTGGTCATTGGTATTGGATGGAGCACAATTATTCCAAAGAGCACAGTTTCACTGCTCCACAATTCAATAATGGGAGCATTATACCCCTCTAACCCGTGCCATGTTGCCAATAGGTTCATGTGTATCTGCTCCGGAGAGTCATGTTCTTTGGCAATACTTCTCTCTCTGGACTAGACAAGTTGTGTGTGTGTGTGTGTGTGTGTGCATTTGCACATCTGTGTCAGCAATAGGTGCAACTTACTGTTGCTGAACGCATTCATTAGAACGGTTGTCCACAAACATATGGACATTGTGTATTATGCAACTTAAAATGATTTACAAAGTTATTAGTAGTGTATATGAAGTTTGGTCAGTATTATACAATTCTAAAATATTAATAAATGTGATTACATGTGATACTTTTGAACAGTATCATATCACCGTTATTACACAAAAAACATTTGTCCCAAAAATGGCAATTTTACAAGTGAAAAAAAAAAATTCTTAACTTTTACTGGAAGTCAATTTAAAATGATCAAAAGGCATTTTGGAGCATTTTTATTGGTCCATTTATGTTGACATTTTGAAACAATGCAAAGAACAACTGCTAAAGTACATCAAAAAGTCAAAAATTACAAAAATGGAGATTCAAGGTTTTTGCATAATGATACCCCATGTACGACCTCATGACCTGACATGGCATAAACCATGTGTGTGTGTATGCATAGCTATGTGTGTGTGACCACGAGGGAGACAGGGAGTCCTAAGCGCCTCCAACTGCAGAGTTATCTAGAGGTCCTAAGGGTCAAAGAGCACTGAAGCAGGGAGAGAAGGAAAAAAACGGACAGAAGGAAAGAGAGTGCATGAAGAACGAGGGGTTAAAAGAAAAGGTTTGGTCATTCTTGAGCTGTGTGGTGGAGGGCGGAAGGTCAGCCGGTCCGCTCAGATAAGATGTTTCGTGGAAGTCTGGGGAGTTTAGCCGTTTGCAACTTCTTCCCCCTTTTTTTCATCATTTCCTTCAGAGCACTTACTCAAGAGGCCATGGTCAGCCATGACAGGCCGATAAGGAAATAAGGGCCTAGTTCAGAGGCCCTGATAAGAGTGCATGAGGGGCCGCAGGGAAGGAGAAAAGGGAAGAGAGACGCGGGCGGAATAAACAAAGAGGTGCCCTGCTCTCTGTTAAAGAGATTAATTGTGGCAGTGACACCTTTGGTGCTGACAGGCATGAGGCGGGAGCCGCTCTTTGAGTTCTGCCCTCATCGCAGGGAAGAGGAAGCCATGTTAGTTCACCCAGTGGCTCCGTCCCACTGCTCTAGGAACAGATGTGGCTCATTGGCAGCCTTTCAAGCAATTTTAAGATGGTTAAACTTGACTTTCAAAAAGCCTGAGGACGGCGCTTGAGAGCAGTTTTAGGAAGGGCTCTGGAATTAAAGTTTGATATTTGTTTGCTGATGACTTTAACCCATCAGGAGTCATTACTGAAAGTGTTGAAGGTCTACGCCATGCATAACAGAACTGTTATGAGAACAGAACAGAAAAGTTTTACCATTTACAAAGCACTGCTCAAGGAAGGCCAGCATTAACAGTTATCATACAATAAATAAAAACATATCTAATCAATCCTTCATTAAAGGAAGATAGAAGTCACGTATTCTGTATTTTAAGCTGTTCTTTGGCAGTGAATACTAAGTATGTGACTGTTTGAGGTGAGAAATGCCCAGATACATGTAAACATGCCCTAATAATCTATATTTTGGCTTCAAAAAGAAACTAATTTTCATTTTATGGTGGGCTCATTAATAATTGATGCCCTCTGCTCTGATTGGCTGGCTTACAGAGAAGCCACATAGCATAGCATAGCACAGCTTTGTTTTAAGCACCATAACAAGAACATCATTACTATTCCCAAGTCTTACAGAATAGTGATGCTGTCCTCTTGGCATGGTGGGCAGTTAGCTGGTCAGCTAGGGTGACCTTTTTTTTTTGCGTAACATGGAAACCCACTAGCTTTCTGATTTGTTTTCTGATGTCTAGCAGAGCCCGGCAATGATATGCACGGTATCACAATCTTTAGATCTTTTGATACTGATACATAATTGTGGCAATTACCATATTTTCTTGGATTAACTGTTGTGTTTCACTAGTGGGTTTCGTTTATGTAAAATTTGGGTGTTGTCAAAAGTCAAGGCTGTTACATAACAGTTTCTGGGTTTTGGAATTAGGCCGCTTTTCAGCCCTGTATCGATTGTGCCAACTTTTCTCAACAGCACATTCTGACTACTTTTTTATTGTATTTGTTTAATTCTATTTATTTGAATGCTATTGATGTGTTTTTTGAAGCAAACGCACACTTACTATTGAGATCAATCTTTTTAAACAGTGTGCTAGTCTGACTTTTGCAAAGTACATCTTCTGATTCTTCTGTATTCAGGGTCTTCCTGAGAGTTACACTACAGCTTGACATCTACAGTTGATAGCATCTGCCTGGAGGATCATGATTGAAAACTTAAGTTCTATTCGGACTAAGCTAGTTTGACATTGGGAGGTGGGGTAATTATCTCAGTGATTTTAGTCTCGTCCAAACTCCATGTTTCTACAGACGGTGCCTTTTACCTTCTATAAAGTCGTAAAAATAACATCAATTTATATTAATCCTGTGTAAATCGATATGTGGGTAAATATTCCATTTCTCATATTCCTTAATATCTCAAATATGAAGGCCCTTAAAGAGACATTTCGATTAGCAGATACCCCAGGTTGTTCTTCTGGCAACTTTAGGCAAGTCTTCGTGTAACATAACCTATAGTCCACACACGTGTTATGACCACGTAGCAAATCTTTAAACTAGCCATTATTACTATAAGTGGGTTATAACATGCATAAGTCGAGTAGCCACTTCCATGCCGAGATTTCCTATCCCATGCGAATTGGCCATGCGTTTTACAGACGTCCTGTAGTACAATTACATTAGAGCACCTTCCTAAGTAAAACTAATCCCACCTGAATAGAGCTTTGAAAACAGAAAGGAAATAAGACCAGAAGTAAAGAATCTAAAATGAAGGATATTAATTATTGTTTAAAAAGCTCAACAACAATTGTCAATTGTCTTCAAAGTTTAAGAATGATCATATGTTTTCTCACACATTCCTCCAAACTATTTTTCACTTTTTCTTCCCGTGCTGAAGTGAACTGTTCGGCAGGATATAGGTTCAAATTTCAGGTGTGCTATGTGCCCTATCTGTGGGTGGGAGCCATCCGGAACGTATCTGGCTGCATTCACACTGAGCAAAAGATTGACAGGATGCCTCTGTTAGCCATGTGACTAAATGATGCACTAGAAAACCAGGTTTCTGCTTTATCACATGACAAAAGTAGACTCTTATTGTGGCTTCACGTTTTTTTAGCATACAGTGTCTCACAATGCTGTGTGGACTAGAATTCTACACAGTTGTACATATCTTCCAATACTGAGGCCTGGTGGCCTTACATGAAAGAGACCACCTACTCCACGCTCCTGTGTTGAGGACAGCCTAATGCTAAATTGAAAATAAAAAAAACCTGAAGACATAAAAAAACAACATTCGAACAAGATTTTTGGTTTCCTATTTGTCGAGACTTCTCCTCCATTGAAATGTCAAAATATGTCTGCTGTGTTATTTTCTCCTCGTATAATTTCTCGCCGAGAGTAATGTTTGGAAAATAAACCCTCTATCCATGGGACATCCATGTATAAACAGCAGCCTGACCAGCGGAGTACAAAGAATGACTTATATTATTGAAAAGGCCTTATTTCACCCCCTGCACTTTTCAGCAGCCTCTTAAAACACTTTGCCTTCATTAAATAGTATGGAAGCTGGCCTCAGTGTGCGCTATTTATTTTCTTTTCGCAGGCATGTGAGAGCACAAGAGCGAAGAGGTCTGCTCTGAGAACTCTGTTGGCTGGGGGTGGGGGGTTACTATGTCTGTGTGTGTGTGTGTGTGTGTGTGTGTGTAAAAGAGACACAGCCTTTAACTGAGAGGGTGTTTGATGGAGCCACTGGTCCTTATTTCCTTCCTTCCCTTTTTGTAAGGGAGCCTGTATGGTGGCTTCAGCTCAACATCCCCCACCCACAAAATCCCACCGCCACCTCCCCACCTCCAGCACCAGCTCTGGGGCCGGTTTCGCTCGAGCTGTCCTCTCGACACTTGACTGAGCATGGTGGTCCACGCTAGGAGATCTAGTTCCTGATTCTCAGAAAAAAGGCACCTGTGTCACGGCGTGAACGTCCTAAAATAAACCTCAGGCCCTTCAGTCGTCCACCAGCTCGACACCCGCATGGTCTCGCATGCAAAATAGGGCCTCAGATTAGTTTCACAGCTTCCTCTCAGCAAAAAAAAAGGTCATGTTTCACAAGGAGCGGATGACCTTAATAATATCTGCACGAAGAGCCTCAAAATGCCTCCTTTGACTTTGACACATTTTGGAGTCTTTTCTGTAAGTAACCCCCTGATAAGATCTGAGAACAGCCAACGTGAAACCTGATCTCTCCGGCTTTGGGTGCAGCAGGCACATTTCGGGTCAGAACGCTATGGCATTGCCAGTCGGCTTTCTGCACGAGGGGTCTTCATCAGATTTTGATTGCAATTAGAATGGCTAATTAAATCAGATATGACATTGTGTAGATGGTTGTTTCTTTGCCATATGGCCCTGGGAACAAGCACTCAGGCATTTGGTGTGCTGGGAGTAGTATGCTTATGTGTGTGTATGTGTGTGTGTGTGTGTGTGTGCGCATGCAAATGTTGTAGGACGTAGTTCCACTTACAACAGAGGTGACTGATCTACACATCTACGTATATATACACCCCCACACATGTCTTTGCACACTCACATATTCATGAACACAAACACAACCCCCCTACCCCACACCACCACCCTGACATACACACAGTACGTATACACATACACACCACACACACACACACACATCCATACACACTACACTGCCCCCACACAAGCACATCTGGCAGTGGTCTCCCTCCTTGGGCCTAAGGAGTGTCACACACACATTGTGCTCATATGTTGGCCATAAGCACTTTGAGGCTGAATCTTATCTGCTGTTATCTGCTCCTCAGACTGGCCTCTGAACACTACGCCTGCTCCACCGGGCCCTTATCTGGCCCACCACCACTCTCCCAGCCCCTGCTCACACTGACGCAGCGCTCCCACTCTCTCTGCGCTGGGTGTGTGTATGTATGTGTGTGTGTGTGTGTGTGTGTGTTGCTGTTAACTCCCAAGAAACCTAAGGGTGATAAGATACGCAGCACATAGCTGCATATCTGGTCCATCCGAACCGTTTCTACTGTTCTTTCCCAAGAGACAGAAAGAGAGAGAGAACGAGAGACAGGGAGAGAGAGAGAGACAGGGAAAAAGACGTAGAGAGAGATGGATGGAGACATATATAGAGACGGATATGCAGCAAGGCAGATGGAAAGAGAGAAAAGAGAGATAGTTTGCAACATAGTTGCAGAGAGAAAGAGATAAAAGATACTAGATGAGAAAAAAGAGAGAAAGAAAGATCGAAAGAGATGGATGGAGATATATATAGAGAGAGATATGCAGAAAGATGGGAGAGAGAGAGTGAGGGGGGAGAGAGACATGGCTAGATGAATGGATGGAGTCATAGAGATAGATATGCAGAAATGTGGAGGGGGAGAGATAAAGGGAGAGAGAGATGGATAGAAACAGTGAGAAAAATATAGAAGGATCTGCAAAAAGAAGAATAGAGCCACAGAGAGAGTGAGAAAGTTAAGAGAGAGACAGAGAGAGAGAGAGAGAGAGAGAGAGAGAGAGAGAGAGAGAGAGAAAGAGAGAGGGGGGGAGAGAGAGAGAAAGAGAGAGAGAGAGAGAGAGAGAGAGAGAGAGAGACAGAGATACTGATGAACAGAAGGTGAAGTAGACAGGAAGAGACAAAAGGAAAGTCGGAGGGCACAGGGCAAAATGGTTGGTGGTGGGAAATATGACTGCCCTTCAGAGAGCCAATTTCCCACCTGAGCAAAAATTCCATGAACACCGGTAGGAATTCTTGGGCCAGATTCCTAACTCTGCGTTCTCCTTCCTCTCATCATTAAACTGTAAGTCACTCTGAGTGAGAGTGTCTGCCAAACACCTAAATGTAGCATGATTGTGAGAGTGTGAGAGAGGGAGAGAGAGAGAGAGAAAGCAAGTAAAATAAAGCACTAGAGGGATAGAAGGAAGAGAGACAGATACTGTATATAAGGAGAGGGAGGGTCAACCCATCAAAAACAAATATCCTTTACCCATGTCCTGTCCTCCACACTCTGTGGTTTAGAGATCTTCCTGAGAGACAGCAGCAGCCTATGAGAGCCCTTGATGATCATCCTCTCTCTCCCTTCTCTCTCTCTCTCTCTCTCTCTCTCTACATATAAAGCATTCACTTACACACCGCATTCATCATGCAGAAACACATTATACAAGCTTCTCTCGCGCGCTCTCTTGGTTTGCCACACTAGTGCCTAGAGGGAAGCCGTGCTGTCAGCTCCATGGCCCCACATCTGGGGCCTCCTGCTGGGTCTGATCGGACCCTCTGTCCCTCCATCCCTCCGTCCCCCTAGCCCCCCTCCTCCTGCCGCTGAGCCACGGAGCCGGGCATTATCATCCTCCCCAGCCAGCTCAGAAGTGGAACCTGGCACTCCCCACCTCCTTCTTGCCAAAGTCCCTTTCATTTAAATGAGATTAAACACAAATGTGGAGTGGGGGCACACACACTGGCTGGGCTGGGAGTTGAAGTGATGTTTCAGAGCACTAATCTATTCTGTGGCCAAACAGAAAGAAAGAGAAAAGAGAGAGAGAGAGGGAGAGAAAGTGTGTGTGTGTGTGTGTGTGTGTGTGTGAGAGAGAGAGAGAGAGAGAGAGAGAGAAAGCAAGCTGTACAGATGCTGGACTGTTGATGGCTCATCTTTCAGTGGTCGGACTCTGCATCACTACTGCCTATTGATCCCCACTCTTAGGAGGAATAAAAAGGGATTGATCTTCAAGTCATAGAAAAAAAATCTTCAGAGCGACACAGAAGTACACAGCTACACAACTGCCACAGATGAGCAACAGCACCTAAATGAGCTCTGTCTGACATGCACACACACACATACAGTTGCATATCATTGCTATCCAAAAAAAAATTATTTTGATGGTGCCCTGCAGTCGCTGTGTAGGTGATCTTTAGGCTTATCTGTAGCATCCATTAATTGTAACTAAACTGTGAATGAAATGTAATGGATCCTATTTAATTCGTTTAATAATTGAATACTAAACCTATTCCCAATCCTAATCCAAAACCTTAAGTTAATCTTACCTTTACCTGTTGAGTTTCAGCAGCATCTGTAGATAATATGTAGGGAATATTATTATTTTAATTATTTGATTATGGGATAATCAATGTTATTTGCTTCAACTATAAGTGAATATAATGTTTTGGCTCATCTGTGTGTTCACATCCACTAACCAGTCATGGCGTTTACATCTCTGGTGTGTAGTAAGTAAATAACATGGATTATCTTGACATCTGTTAAGGGGTGGGATATATTAGGCAGCAGCCAGTGCTCGGTGAAGGTAATGTGCTAAAAGAAGGAAAAATGAGCAAAGATCTGAGTGTTGCTGGTTTGCAGTGGTTGGTTCCTACCAAAAGTGTTCCAAGGTAGGACAACCGGTGAACCAACCATAGGGTCAGCACCCAAGGTTTCATTGGCTCTCAAAGATTTCACAGACAAGCTACTGTAGCACAAATTGTCTTGTCGAGTCCAAATTTGGATGGGTCAGAGACGTTTTGCTGCCATGGCGAGGACCTACACAATATTAGGGAGGTGATTTTAATGTTTTTGATGATTGGTGTATAGACACACATATATGGATCTTCAATTTTCCTATTTTGACAGTCAGAGCTCAATTTAGGACATGATACGTGAATCAATAGAAATGCTCCAATATGACTCTAAATAACACTCACACATTAACACACACACACACAGGGCAATGTTAGATGCATGCACATACTCACAAACACACACACAAACACAGTGGGCACTGTGAGATAAAGGCATGCACACTTTCCTTAACTCCTTTCCTAATTTTCTCTCTTTCTTTTGTCTGTCTTCTGCACATGCACAGCATGCAAGCGTCCTCTCTCCCCTAAAAGAAAAAAGAAGAAGAAACAAAACAGAGATGCTGTATGATTAAAATAATTACCGCTTCCTTTACGATATGATGCACCCTGAGCGAAGCCAGCCCTGCTCCCAGCGGAGGAGGCCTCGCTCTGCATATTCTGCATGCGAAATGGTGCATCCTAAAGTAAGCAAACAATGCGCAGTGGCGCCCTGATGCTAATGATGGAGGGGTCAGTGGGAGCAGGCGTGAGCGCTGCGAGATTCTGAATGACCCGGGTCAGGAGCAGAGGGCTCTGGCTGCAGGGCCGCTCTTGCTAACTCCCCGGAGGACCGCAGCCAGCGCTGATTTGCATGGTCATGTCCGAGCGTGCGAGTGCGCGTGTGCATACGCGCTGCAGCCCAGAGTGCAGGAGGTTATTCTAATAAGCCTGCGGACGGGGGATGCATGCGAAGGCCGCGCTGCCCCGGTCATCATCATGCTCATTAGAATTATTAATATTTCAGACGGAGGCAGAGAGGCGGTTTGATGCGGCCATCTCTCCTCATACGTTGTGACAATGGCCGTCCCCCTGTCCGCGGCCCCATGTCCAGTCCCATCCACTCTCAGAATTTGCGTGGAGCTTTAGACGAAGTAGTCAGAGCTGATGAGGAGGCGCAGCTTAATGAATTCATTTATAGTCGACTGTAGAACTCTGTAGAATCTGCTAACTCTGGGTAATGCTTGTGTATTTGTGATTCTACCATTACTGGTCACTGCTGGTTAGGGTGACCATATTATGTATCATGTATCAATGAACAGTATAAAAAATCTTACTAAAACCAAAAGTCAGGTAAAGTCACACTGATTTGTGTTTATTTACATTTGCGTTTAGGCATATTAAGGCTGTGGACAGTCGGAGTAGTGATAAGAAGTAGTTTGATCAATGCAGGTACATTAAAACCAATAATTGCAGTTAAAAGACAGGGCTTAACCCTTTTGCAAATACGACCCTCCTGTGGGATTTTCAACATTCAGCTTCTAACATGATACAAAAAGCAACTTCATTTCTACTGATTTGTCAAATTTGTCCAATGATTAGTTGTCCCACAACATACAGCGCATCCCTAAAATGCTTTTCCGATACACCGTCAATGGTACAGAGGTTGCGCTGTAGCTGCGTTTGGCAGACCATTGCAAGTTGCCAGAAATAACTTACTGAATGGCAACTATAGAAGCAAACTCTGACACGAAATCAATACGAAATCCCAATATCAAAAAAACACATTCAGACACATGAGGGGGACATATCTGGAAAAAGAGGAGACATCCCCAAGCAGTAGGGTGACCAAATGTCACCCCAAGAGTAAAATGTCATATCCAAGGATAGCAAATGTTTAGCATGCGTAAGGGTAACATAACTAAGACTAACATACCTGTTGTTAGCATACCTGAGGTAGGTGTTCTTAAAGATAGCATACTTCAGGGTAGCATGGCTAAGGCTAGTATGTCTGAAGTTAGCATACCTATGGATAGAATACTTGGGGTCATCATAATAAGTGCTAGCATACCTAGAATACACAATACAAGTTTAAAGGTACTTACCACTTATTGTTTTACTAATTTACTTTATTGTGTGGTTTGATTAAAATAAGGCAGTTTATGGAATACATTTTTGTAATGCAGAAAAACATGTTGTCTCACTGCCCAACCTAAATCAGCCAGGATATGCTGCTCTGATGTTCTGGATTAGCAAGGCCATTCTGGTGACCAGCACTTCAGCTTGTAAAACACAACATGGCACAAATCAAGCAAAAACCTTGTATCTCCATTTTTGCTGTTTTTCATTGTTTACATTTACATTGACCTCAATGTAAATTTAGGAAGGTTTTCCTCCTCTCTTGTAAAGTTGCCATTTCCAAAAATATTTTTTTAGTAAGATGCTGGCCTGTAACTTGTGATTTGAAAACAAAAAAAAACAAAAAAAAAAAAAAAAAAAACAGGTCATAAAAGTACGCTGCAGTGTGGGTCAGGGACCACAGCCTGCAGCCCTGGCTGAAGGAAGGGACAAATTCCTTTAATCTTTACAATAGAGAGTCTGTTCTGTATTTGCATTAATAAGTAGCGTGCAACGCATGGGTTTTACATGTCATCTTTACAGATAACAATATTCATGCGGAAGAGAGTTAGAAGAAAGAAATGTTTGCACTCTTAATTGCTCGACATAAAAAACAGCAGCTTTCCAAACAAACACAGACTGGGTGATATATTTGCATTTTCATGCAGATGAAAGTTTTTTTTTCTCGCTCTCTCAGTAGGCAATGGGGTGTGAAGTTATTTATTCCCGTTGACAGCGCACATCTTTCAGGAAGAGGCCACCTTATATTGTTTTTGCTCATTTATTACGCACGCTAACACAAATGCGCGCACACACACACACAGATTTTTTTTTAATCAAGGCATTCTTGTTCTTTCCCCTTTTTAACTTTTATTCTACTCAACAGCTCTATTCACCCACTGGCTTGTAGCTACCTCATAAAAACACACACACAGATCCACACACACCCACACTCATATGCTTTCCCCCACTCCCCTTCCCAGGCCTGCCGCTGCCAAAAAAACCAAAAAGACGTTTCAAAAAGACGCACACACACACACACTTACTGCACAGAAAGCCTTGACTGATGCTGCATCTGTAGTGTGTCAGTGTGTCCACTAGGGTGTGTGTGAGTAGATCTGTGTCACTCTCTGCACACAGGCTTGTAGTCCCTGCAGATGCCAAAGGTCATCATTAACTCATCACCTTGAGAGAGAGAGAGATAGAGAGAGAGAGAGAGAGAGAGAGAGAGATATTATCTCTTCAAGCTACATACTCAGTCAGAAAACCTGTGTTGTGTGTAATAAATACACACTCACTAGAGGGAAGATGAAGAAGACTATAGTGTGAAGATAGTGTTTTTACAACATTACAACAATATACTATATATATATATATATATATATATATATATATATATATATATTCTGAGTCCAGCATTAACCCTAAGGTTTCTGTCTTCTCCAGCAATATGTATGTTTGTATATTTAATATATATATATAATTATTTTTTAAATATACAAACATACATATTGCTGGAGAAGACAGAAACCTTAGGGTTAATGCTGGACTCAGAATGGTCCACAAACCAGAAACATCCAGCCAGCAGTGTCCTGTGGGCAGCATTATGTGATCACTGATTAAGGACTACACAAACTGTGCAGCAACAGGTGAGCCTCTGTGTCTGATTTTATCTCTACAAGGTGGACCAACTAGGTAGAAGTGGTCAGTGGAGCTGATAAAATGAGCAGAGCTCATTCCAAATAAGACGTGGTATATCTATGCATATAAATATACATATCGGTCAAATCTTGGGATTATCAAAATCAACCGTGTGCAATATGATTAAGAAGAACGAATGCAGTGGTGAGCTCCTCCAGACATCTAAATGATCCAAAAGCCCCAAAAGTTCCAGTTTCATTTCATCACTCCACAGAACAAAATCCCCTGTTCTGTTTGTAAGTTTGGGTTAGTGGGAGTGAGTTTCAGGAACGTTTGGATCAATGTGTCGTTGTGAAGGGGCAAAATGGATTCAATCAAGTATCAGAAAATCCTGGGAGAAAACTCTCATGTCTTCTGTGAGGAAGCTGAAGCTCGGTGTCAGTGGACCTTGCAACAGGACAATGATGGTTGTCCACCAAAGCTTGGTTAACAGAAAAAGTCCTGGAAGATTCTGGATTGGCCATCACACTGTGCCTGAATTGAACCTAATAGAAAATATTTGGTGGGATTTGAAGAAAGTGGTTACAGCATGGAAACCCAAGAATATTCGTGAACTGGAGGCCACTGTCTCCTCAGGAACGCTGCCAGAAGCTGGTGTCTGGCTATGCATCACGCTTGCAGCAGGTCGTAACAGCTAAAGGGTGCTCTACTAAGTACTAAAGATGCTTGTCATGACGGGGTGTGATTTATTGTCATTTACAAGGTCTTTGTTGGTGTTTTGGAGGATCAGGCCAGTCTGCTCCAACAGAAGGGAGTGAAGACTGACACACACAAACAAACACACACACACACACACACACACACACACACACACACACACACACATTCACAGACATTACAAACTTCTCTGCTGTTGTCCAATTATCATGTGGACTTTCCAGACCATACCCCCATCCCCCACTCTCGTCTCTCTCTCTCTCTCTCTCTCTCTCTCTCTCTCTCTCTCTGTTGAGCTTGTATCCACCCCTTTTCTTACTCCTTTCTAGTCCCTGTTTCTTTTATGTTAGAATGGCGGTATGGTGACACACACACACACACACCACCACCACACACACACACCAATGAGCCACTCAAGTTCAGACACATCACAGACTTGCTGTAAAATAGCCCAGACTCACGAAAATGCACAGTTCCTTGGAGTGATGCCAAGTGTACTAGTGAGGCTTGTTTGGAAAGCTTTCAGTTAAAAAGCCACTTTTTGGCGGGAGTGGGGGTGGCAAAGCCACTGCAGCAGGTCAGAGCTGCTAAAATAAATAATGGTGTAGAGAGAGGGAACCACTCCTGTAATTATATCCGTCAGACGACACTGAGCCACCCTGACCGCCTCTCTCTCTTTCTTTCTCTCTCTCTCTCTCTCTCTCTCTCTCTCTTTTCTCAGTTCAGTAATTTCTTATTGGCACAAATGTCACAGGTTACTTCAGTTCCAATACAATGACCATTAAAACAAATGAAACATTAATAGTCACATTACTGCGAAAGGACAGTTTGTCTGTACGGATGTAGTGTTTAGTACATGATAGTTCTAGCATTAAGGTCAGGCAGTAAAAGACGCAAAAATTGAATTAGGGTCAGGCACAAAATAAAAAAGTCTTTGTTTTCATATGGCGGCTATTAGAGTGTAATCTGCACTCACTGTAGCAATAGCCAACTAGTAAATCACAACATAGCTAGAAAAAAAGTACAACTGCAACAACAGAACAGGCAAAATGCAACAACAGCAAAAACAAAGTAAAAACAAAGCAGGGCCTCATTATTAATGCCTTTTTACTGGAGTGTTTATTTTCCACACATGAGCTTGTTATACTTACAAACACACTGTTGTGTTGTACAGCAGAAACAACATCACACTTAGAGAGCAATGAGTGTGGAAAAAAAATATTTTTCCAAAATGTATTGTATATGTAGACATGAAAAATACTGGGGAAGCACACGTTTATTGATTCCAGGTTGCTTTAAAAAAGAAAGAAATAAGACTAAAGGAGGAAAAGCAAGAGGGAAAGTAGAAATTTGTATAACAAGATCCAGGAGGAGGGAGGAGAAGGAAGAGGGGGGCTTTGAGACTGCAGCTTCCATGTAAAGTTGATTAGTGCAACATTCAAGGGGGTTTAACAGTGTGTTCCCTACCCTCATTTCCTCATACCCTTTATCTATCCTATATCCTCATTTACTCACTCATCCCCTCACCCACTTAGTGTATCCATCCTTTTCTTATTCCCCCAGTAACTCACTACCCATCCTTTCCTTATTCACTCACTCACTCACTCACTTTATCCATCCTTTCCTTATTCCCTCACTCACTCACTTTATCCATCTTTTTCTTATTCACTCACTCACTCACTTTATCCATCCTTTCCTTATTCCCTCACTCACTTACTTTATCCATCTTTTCCTTATTCCCTCACTCACTCACTTTATCCATCTTTTTCTTATTCACTCACTCACTCACTTTATCCATCCTTTCCTTATTTCCTCACTCTCTCACTTTATCAATCCTTTCCTTATTCCCTCACTCTCTCACTTTATCCATCCTTTCCTTATTCCCTCACTCACTCACTTTATCCATCTTTTTCTTATTCACTCACTCACTCACTTTATCCATCCTTTCCTTATTCCCTCACTCACTTACTTTATCCATCTTTTCCTTATTCCCTCACTCACTCACTTTATCCATCTTTTTCTTATTCACTCACTCACTCACTTTATCCATCCTTTCCTTATTCCCTCACTCACTCACTTTATCCATCCTTTCCTTATTCACTCACTCACTTTATCCATCCTTTCCTTATTCACTCACTCACTTTATCCATCTTTTCCTTATTCACTCACTCACTCACTCACTTTATCCATCCTTTCCTTATTCCCTCACTCACTCACTTTATCCATCTTTTCTATATTCACTTACTCACTCACTTTATCCATCCTTTCCTTATTCCCTCACTCACTCACTTTATCCATCCTTTACTTATTCCCTTACTCACTTACTTTATCCATCCTTTCCTTATTCACTCACTCACTTTATCCATCCTTTTCTTATTCACTCATTCACTCACTTTATCCATCTTTTCCTTATTCACTCACTCACTTTATCCATCCTTTCCTTATTCACTCACTCACTTTATCCATCTTTTCCTTATTCACTCACTCACTCACTTTATCCATCCTTTCCTTATGCCCTCACTCACTCACTTTATCCATCCTTTCCTTATTACCTCACTCACTCACTTTATCCATCCTTTCCTTATTCCCTCACTCACTCACTTAATCCATCCTTTCTTTATTACCTCACTCACTCACTTTATCCATCCTTTCCTTATTCCCTCACTCACTCACTTAATCCATCCTTTCCTTATTCCCTATCTCACTTTATCCATCCTTTCCTTATTCACTCACTCACTTTATCCATCCTTTCCTTATTCCCTCACTCACTCACTTTATCCATCCTTTACTTATTCCCTCACTCACTTTATCCATCCTTTCCTTATTCCCTCACTCACCTTATCCATCCTTTTCTTATTCACTCATTCACTCACTTTATCCATCCTTTCCTTATTCCCTCACTCACTTTATCCATCCTTTCCTTATTCCCTCACTCACTCACTTTATCCATCCTTTCCTTATGCCCTCACTCACTCACTTTATCCATCCTTTCCTTATTACCTCACTCACTCACTTTATCCATCCTTTCCTTATTCCCTCACTCACTCACTTAATCCATCCTTTCCTTATTCCCTATCTCACTTTATCCATCCTTTCCTTATTCACTCACTCACTTTATCCATCCTTTCCTTATTCCCTCACTCACTCACTTTATCCATCCTTTACTTATTCCCTCACTCACTTTATCCATCCTTTCCTTATTCCCTCACTCACCTTATCCATCCTTTTCTTATTCACTCATTCACTCACTTTATCCATCCTTTCCTCATTCCCTCACTCACTTTATCCATCCTTTCCTTATTCCCTCACTCACTCACTTTATCCATCTTTTCCTTATTCCCTCACTCACTCACTTTATCCATCCTTTACTTATTCCCTTACTCACTTTATCCATCCTTTCCTTATTCACTCACTCACTTTATCCATCCTTTTCTTATTCACTCATTCACTCACTTTATCCATCCTTTCCTTATTCCCTCACTCACTCACTTTATCCATCCTTTCCTTATTCCCTCACTCACTCACTTTATCCATCCTTTACTTATTCCCTTACTCACTTACTTTATCCATCCTTTTCTTATTCCCTCACTCACTCACTTTATCCATCCTTTTCTTATTCACTCATTCACTCACTTTATCCATCCTTTCCTTATTCCCTCACTCACTCACTTTATCCATCCTTTCCTTATTCCCTCACTCACTCACTTTATCCATCCTTTCCTTATTCCCTCCCTCACTCACTTCATCAATCCTTTACTTTTTCCCTCACTCACTTTATCCATCCTTTCCTTATTCCCTCACTCACCCACTTCATCCATCTTTTCCTTATTCCCTCACTCACTTTATCAATCCTTTACTTTTTCCCTCACTCACTTTATCCATCCTTTACTTATTCCCTCACTCACTCACTTTATCCATCCTTTCCTTATTCCCTCACTCACTTTATCCATCCTTTACTTATTCCCTCACTCACTCACTTTATCCATCCTTTCCTCATTCCCTCACTTACTTCATCTATCATTTACTTACTCCGTCATTCACTCACTTTATCCATTCTTTACTTATTCCCTCACTCACATTATCCATCCTTTTCTTTTTCCCTCACTCTCTCATTTTATCCACCCTTTCCTCATTCCCTCACTCACTCACTTTATCCATCCTTTCCTCATTCCCTCTCTCACTTAATCCATCCTTTTCTTTATTCCCTCACTCACTTTATCCATCCTTTCCTCATTCCCTCACTCACTCACTTTATCATCCTTTCCTCATTCCCTCACTCACTCACTGTATCCATCCTTTCCTCATTCCCTCACTCACTCACGTAATCCATCCTTTCCTTATTTCCTCACTCACTTTATCCATCCTTTTCTTATTCACTCATTCACTCACTTAATCCATCCTTTCCTCATTCCCTCACTCATTCACTTTATGCATCCTTTCCTTATTCCCCCAGTCACTCACTATCCATCCTTTCCTCATTCCCTCACTCACTCACTATCCATCCTTTCCTTATTCCCTATCTCACTTTATCCATCCTTTCCTTATTCACTCACTCACTTCATCTATCCTTTCCTTATTCACTCACTCACTCACTTTATCCATCCTTTACTTATTCCCTCACTCTCTCACTTTATCCATCCTTTCCTTATTCCCTCACTCACTCACTTTATCCATCCTTTACTTATTCCCTTACTCACTTTATCCATCCTTTCCTTATTCACTCACTCACTTTATCCATCCTTTTCTTATTCACTCATTCACTCACTTTATCCATCCTTTCCTTATTCCCTCACTCACTTTATCCATCCTTTCCTTATTCCCTCACTCACTCACTTTATCCATCCTTTACTTATTCCCTTACTCACTTACTTTATCCATCCTTTTCTTATTCCCTCACTCACTCACTTTATCCATCCTTTTTTTATTCACTCATTCACTCACTTTATCCATCCTTTCCTTATTCCCTCACTCACTCACTTTATCCATCCTTTCCTTATTCCCTCCCTCACTCACTTCATCAATCCTTTACTTTTTCCCTCACTCACTTTATCCATCCTTTCCTTATTCCCTCACTCACCCACTTCATCCATCTTTTCCTTATTCCCTCACTCACTTTATCAATCCTTTACTTTTTCCCTCACTCACTTTATCCATCCTTTACTTATTCCCTCACTCACTCACTTTATCCATCCTTTCCTTATTCCCTCACTCACTTTATCCATCCTTTACTTATTCCCTCACTCACTCACTTTATCCATCCTTTCCTCATTCCCTCACTTACTTCATCTATCATTTACTTACTCCGTCATTCACTCACTTTATCCATTCTTTACTTATTCCCTCACTCACATTATCCATCCTTTTCTTTTTCCCTCACTCTCTCATTTTATCCACCCTTTCCTCATTCCCTCACTCACTCACTTTATCCATCCTTTCCTCATTCCCTCTCTCACTTAATCCATCCTTTTCTTTATTCCCTCACTCACTTTATCCATCCTTTCCTCATTCCCTCACTCACTCACTTTATCATCCTTTCCTCATTCCCTCACTCACTCACTGTATCCATCCTTTCCTCATTCCCTCACTCACTCACGTAATCCATCCTTTCCTTATTTCCTCACTCACTTTATCCATCCTTTTCTTATTCACTCATTCACTCACTTAATCCATCCTTTCCTCATTCCCTCACTCATTCACTTTATGCATCCTTTCCTTATTCCCCCAGTCACTCACTATCCATCCTTTCCTCATTCCCTCACTCACTCACTATCCATCCTTTCCTTATTCCCTATCTCACTTTATCCATCCTTTCCTTATTCACTCACTCACTTCATCTATCCTTTCCTTATTCACTCACTCACTCACTTTATCCATCCTTTACTTATTCCCTCACTCTCTCACTTTATCCATCCTTTCCTTATTCCCTCACTCACTCACTTTATCCATCCTTTACTTATTCCCTTACTCACTTTATCCATCCTTTCCTTATTCACTCACTCACTTTATCCATCCTTTTCTTATTCACTCATTCACTCACTTTATCCATCCTTTCCTTATTCCCTCACTCACTTTATCCATCCTTTCCTTATTCCCTCACTCACTCACTTTATCCATCCTTTACTTATTCCCTTACTCACTTACTTTATCCATCCTTTCCTTATTCACTCACTCACTTTATCCATCCTTTTCTTATTCACTCATTCACTCACTTTATCCATCCTTTCCTTATTCCCTCACTCACTCACTTTATCCATCCTTTACTTATTCCCTCCCTCACTCACTTTATCCATCCTTTCCTTATTCCCTCACTCACTCACTTTATCAATCCTTTACTTTTTCCCTCACTCACTTTATCCATCCTTTCTTTATTCCCTCACTCACTCACTTTATCCATCTTTTCCTTATTCCCTCACTCACTTTATCAATCCTTTACTTTTTCCCTCACTCACTTTATCCATCCTTTCCTCATTCCCTCACTCACTTTATCCATCCTTTCCTTATTCCCTCACTTACTTCATCTATCATTTACTTACTCCCTCATTCACTCACTTTATCCATTCTTTACTTATTCCCTCACTCACATTATCCATCCTTTTCTTTTTCCCTCACTCTCTCATTTTATCCACCCTTTCCTCATTTCCTCACTCACTCACTTTATCCATCCTTTCCTCATTCCCTCTCTCACTTAATCCATCCTTTTCTTTATTCCCTCACTCACTTTATCCATCCTTTCCTCATTCCCTCACTCACTCACTTTATCATCCTTTCCTCATTCCCTCACTCACTCACTGTATCCATCCTTTCCTCATTCCCTCACTCACTCACTTAATCCATCCTTTCCTTATTCCCTCACTCACTTTATCCATCCTTTTCTTATTCACTCATTCACTCACTATCCATCCTTTCCTTATTCCCATTCTCACTTTATCCATCCTATTCACTCATCCCCTCATATTTACTCACTTACTCCTTTTATCTATCTTTGTCTTATTTATCCCCTCACTTACACTCATTCCCTTACTGACTCGGTTACTCACTCATCCCCTCACTCATCCCCTCACTCACTCACTCACTCACTCACTCACTCACTAATTCAGTCACTCATCCCCTCATATTTACTCAATTATTCAATTAAATTTTTAAATTTAAATTTGATTATTTTATCTTTGACTCATTCATCCTCTCACACCACTCCTTCATTTATTTTAGACATCTTTCACTCCCCTGACTGACTCACCCCTCACTTATCCTATTGCAAACTCTCTAATTCACTCACTCATCCCCTCACTCTCACACAAATCATTCTCTGACTGACTCATGCCCTCCCTCACTCATTTTATGTATCCTTCTCTCCCTCATTCACTTGTGGACTTACCACCTTCCTCACTCATTTATTCACTCACTCATGCACCCATGACTTCCTTCAATGAACTTACTCACTCCCTTCATCTTTCCCTTGCTCACTTGTTCACTCCCTCACTGTCTCTCACTCACACCCAGTCCATCTGAGGTAGGGTCCCTGGTGGGAGAGTGGAGGGGGCAAGATTAAACAGGGGGGGAAGAGTTTTAAGCCTTATCACTGTTTATTCTTAGATTTGAAAACATGCGGGGAGAGGGAGGCTGTAGTGAGACCCAAATCCCTGCTGTGTGTTCCCCTCAGGGTCTTACTCCTGCTTCCCTCCACCTGCCAATCACTCCTCTGCCCACAGGGCCACAGCACTCCTCTCCAAAGGGCTAGCATTAGCAATCTTACTCCAGTTCGCCTCTTCCCACTTGTTTGTTCCTGTCTGACGCAAACTGATGCATTTTAATACGATGGAGGTTTTTTTTGCAATCTATTTTGCCCTTCAAACACTCCTTTTTAGAGTTGTGTTTTTTTCCCTCTCGTGCAAGGAGGCTGTAATGTCCTTGGTTGAAGAGTTCTCTTTTCTAACTTTTGATTGGTTCTATAGTGACCTATAGGTACCCTTTGAGTTTGACTTCCAAAAGGCCTAAAAGGCACATGCAAATGTGTGCGTCTGTGTGTGTGAGTGCATGTGTGTGTGCGCGCGTGTGTGTTCTGTATTACTGCTGTCCAGATTTACTCTTAGAAATCAGAAGCAAGTGGCAAGCCCTTTCTTACCTCCTTATTTTTTCCTCAAGGATGCATTCATAGCTCAGCTAGTTTACCCTGAAGCTCATTTCTTTTCAAGTGCAGCCTCCACACCATTTACTTCACATCAGATCAGATCAGATCAGATTTTATACCTACTGTTTGTCTAGTGGTCTACAGAGTATTTTTACAATGGGCAAAACCTCAATAGTAACCTCATAATGATTTAATCTTTAAATGTTGCTGAGTTGATTAGCCTACAAACTACTCATTTTATGTCACACTGTGAACTGAATTGCAAACTGAATTTGCTGAATTTGTATTTTTATGGCTCATTTATTCTCCTTTTATGCATGAAAATTAGCATGTCCTTTTAAAACGACGTAACGGTCACTGTTCACATACTTCTTTGCGCCCAGTTCAGCATCAAAAGTTTCTGACAACAGCAAACATGGCAGCGGTGGAAAAGGTCATTACTATGTAACGGTCCACCATAGAATGTCCACCATAAGTTTCTTCTCTGCCAGAGTTACTTCTTCCATATGACAGTGGTCGTGTTTCACTTGAACTACTGGCTACACTCCCCCAAGATGTCCAGTGGTACTGCTCCATTCCGCCCGTATCCATAAACTTTCAGAAAACGGGCACAAATACGAACAAAATGAATGCAGAACAAGGACACAAGGCTCCGTCCACATCCATATTTAACATCAAGCATAAATGAGCCTATAGACACATTGGCAAGTATTTTTAGAAGACTACTTGTTATTGTTAACCTGTTAAGTGTGCAGTCCAGTGTGCAAAATAATGTGCTGACCTGACAAAATATGGCTTTTACGAAGCACCACCCACCAGTTCTGCACCCCAGATATACATACAGGTGAGTGTTACCTTGTAAAGGGAAATGCAGTTAATGTTGGGTTGGGTGGTCCTGTTCAATTTGTAAAGTTGGATAATTGTCACATCACCAAGTCATGGTTGGTGTGCAACAAAGTCTCCAACAATCCTAAAATGTCATCATGGGACACAGGTAGCTCTTGCCACAGTTGATGTCAAAGTACAGCATCTACCATCAGGAAGATATTGCACAAGTTTCATCTTCATGGGAGGTGTGCAAGGAGGAAAACCTTGCTGTCAAAAAAAAAAAAAGGCAAGGCAAGACTAAAGTTTCCCAGAGAACACCCAGACAAAGACCAGAACTTCTAGAACAATGTGCTTTGGACAGATGAATCTTGAGTCTTGCCTTGATGTTTTCTTTCTTCTTTTTTATTTTTTTAAGCACATGTTTCCTCCTTGCAAACCTCCAATGAAGATGAAACTTGTGCAGACTCTTTCTAAAGGGAGTTGCATATACTTTGACACCAACTGTGGCTAGAGCAACCTATAGATCCAGTGATGACATTTAAAGATTGTTGGAGACTTCATGCATCTTGTGGTCTGCTCTTGGGCTGAAGTTGCTAGGACAGCCTCAGCTGACCATGTTGGCAGTTACTTCACTTGTAAATGATTTTGCAGAGAGTGGAACGGCTAGGTTCTGTTCTGAGATCTTTCAAAATCTCTTCCCAGACTTAATCTACACCGCAATCTACACCTAAACCTAACCTTAAATGCTATTATAAACCTAATATTAACCATAGTGACTCATTACCATTTCTCCATTGATGTTGGCTCCAAATGGTTCATAAACAGGTTTTCCCCCAAAATAACCTCCTAGCACTGCTTTTTTAATTGTTCTTCGAGTATATGACAGGTGGGTTGTGTGAGTGGTTGTGTATATTTTGCTCAACAGTGTTACCAGTGGATGGGTGATGACCAAACAGGTCATATTTTTGAACTGGCATAACCAACCTATATGGATGTGCCTATGTGAAATCATATTGCCATGATGATACCACTCACTTCAACAATCAAACCAATCATCTGTTCTAATCATCTGCAGCTCATGTGCTGCACCTGGTTCTAATTTAAGGGGGGGGGGGGTCATTTACTGTTCCATCAGTTTTATCTGTTTAGGTATATCACCTGTCCATATCACATGTACATATATTTAAACGTTTAAAAAGACAAAAGTGTTCATAATGGTCTCCTAATTTTTCCACATGACTGTATGCATGGGTCACCCTCATGCCCATGGACCAGTACTGTGGTAAAAATCCAAAATCAGGAGTACCAAGACAGAGAAAGAGAACTATTCTGTCAGTGATATAGCTTTGCGCAGCAGACTTGACTTAAAAGCAGAATACAGCTTCTGTAGTGTGAACCACTTCACCTGGAGCTATTTTTGAAATGTGTAGTTTAAAGCTCCGCTCCTCTAACTGTCCTCCAGCTGACAGTGGTGTTTGTGTGGGACAGTAAGCAGGTGATGCAGTGCGTTGACTCAGGTACAGCAGGTAAGTCAGTGCGCTGGCGGACAGCCGAGTGGCATTCCTAGCGTTTCGAGTTTACTGGTATTCCACCAGTGGTGATCCCCAGTTTCATGGAGCTGTAGGCGTGCTGAAAAAGCTGGGTTTTAAACTGAGAGAAGCTAAGACCTCAGATCTTTCTCCATCCCTCACCCCCTCCCCTCACCTCAGCCCGGCTACTAAAATAGCAGCATGGAGGAATGGACTGTGACCCCTTCACCCCGCAGTGTTAGTCTCGGTTATGGTGCAGATGCCTTTTTCCCCCTTCAAAGGTTTGCTAATGCTTCCCTGAGGATCAGGGCCAAAGTGTGTGGAGAGTGTCCTTTCTCTCTCTCCCCAACCTTTTACATTCTGCGTAACCTCCCAACCTCCCTCTCTCTCTCTCTCTCTCTCACCCTCTCTCTCTCTATGTCCATGGCGGCCAGCGGGAAGAGAAATAATTTAAACTTAATGCATATTGCAAGCGCTTTGGTCAGTGCTTTAGCCGGCAAGTAATGACACATTAGTTTTTGTGGAGTGACCCAGGCCGCCTCACACTCCATGGTAAATAGCCTGGACCTGAGACAAACTTTGTGTGGGCCCTGCTATGCATGCCTTCAGAGCACAGCCTGCTTTAAAGAAATTTTCAGTACAAAAAGAAAAAAATGGGGGAAGAGCGAGAGGGAGAGAGAGAGGGAGAGGGAGAGGGAGAGAGAGAGACAGAGAGAGGAAGGGGAAAAAGAAGAAAAAGAAATAGCATCCCTTTAGGTAACAGAATTTCTGCATTGTTTAATATTTAATCACTTTGCCTTCCAACATTCAGATTTCTTTTTGCATATTCTATATATAAATATATAATTAATGTCTGAGAAGCACATAAAAGAAAACAAAATTCTCACAAGAGCTGGGAAAATCATTTGTTGTTCCAGAGAACAAATTAATGCAGCTGATAAAAGGAGATGCTGAGGCGATGTGTTTTTTTTTTCTTGCCCCCCTTCTTTCTCGTCTGTTTTTTTTTTTTTCAGATCACAGATTCTTTTGTTTCAAAGGATAGATTGTTGGTCATTTGGCTGTGTTTTGACGGCGTTTTTCCTCTAGGTGCACCTTTCCGTCTAGGTGGTCCCCAGGACTCTATTAGTTTTTGAGCCTATTCGGTATCTTATCAAGACAAGGCTTCCAAGCACCTGCCTGCCTCTCAGCTTTTCTCTCATTCTTTTTTATTTGAACCCTACTAACACTCCTCGACTGCTGTTTCTGTTACCTGCACCACAAAAACAGACCCAAATCCCACTCAGAAGAACCCCACTGTACACGCTGGCAGTATAATTGACTGCGCCTTGTTCCTAAGGCCAGTGTAACTTTACTGCAGCTGCATTACTGGAGCCATAATCCTCTTCCTCATTGTCTATGGTCATCCTGGTCTGTGCTGAAAGCATCCGCTCCATCCCAGCTACCTCTGCTGTGCCCTACTCTCAGGGATAGCGGCCGTCTTTGCTAATCGCCCCTATAAAGATTAATCTCCCTCCCTCACCCCGCTCCTGTAATGTTGTCACAGCTGCCCGGCTC
Organism: Salminus brasiliensis; assembly: GCF_030463535.1. NCBI lineage: Eukaryota > Metazoa > Chordata > Actinopteri > Characiformes > Bryconidae > Salminus > Salminus brasiliensis. The sequence continues at coordinate 34,579,743 of NC_132881.1, read as the reverse complement.
AGATTTTAATAGGTTTTTTAGCACGGCTCCATATTCCATTTAGCACCGGTCACTAATAACCCACTGTGCGCGCACAGCATTGACCCCCCCGAGCGGTCCCTCGTTCTCAAAACGCCGGCCCTCCAATTATCCCCAGCATGCCCCCTGGCACAGGCCAGCGGCCCCTCCACTGCTGCTGCAGAGGCACACTGCCGCACTGCCCCCCGGCTCCGCTGGCACTCACTAGTGCCCAGAAAGCAGGCATCTGACAAGACTGTGGGCTCATTTTCTGTCGCCTCCTGGTCTCTCACGGCAGTCAAAGCCCCATGGAACAGGCTGTGGTTACAGTGTCCAGAACATACAGGCAGCCCTTGTATGATATGTACACACAATGATCAGCAACAAAGAACAAAGAGCTAACAAACACGTTACTAACATAATAAGATCACATATAGATCCGCATTAATGTCTGAAAAATCAGGATCTGAGTTACTGTAATGGACCAGTCTCAGCTATATTAAGCTTTATCCAATTTCGCTGCTTTGTGAAGGTTATTTAAACTAAATTGCTTTCAGTTGACGCCACTGTTGTAGGCGTGACATGTGAACAGATATTCCACAACCAACTTGCAAAATGCAAGTTTTCAGAAATTAACAGGGAACTATTTAAAAACTGAGGAATGGAAACAGCCACAGTGATATCGGCACCTTTTGTCAAAACATAGTTAAACTTGCTATACAGTATATTTGAGTGCACAGCTATTACACACTTAACAGGAGCAGGTTACTAAACACATATAAAGGCAACTTGTTTTATATAGAACTGTGTAGTGGGCAACATCACCACCTTCCCCGTGGCAGGGTAGGGTTTGATTCCTCGGCTAAGCAAAGCTGAGGGTGGAAATTATATTCTTCAAAATTAAACCTCCAGTTAACCATAAAACACTGCAGAACTCAACTTCTTTTTTATTATTAATAAGTACAAAGACTGATAAATATTGGATACATATGTATAATATATGTTGTAGATTGCTGGTTTACTGTTCGTTCAGGTGCCTTCACGGTCTATTTAAAACAATACAAACTAATAGGATTAACTATATACCCCTGGATTTGTCTAAGTGCTGTCAAACAGATCTGCCCAGCATAAAGCTAGCTAGTTAACTGTAGCGTATTGGATTGTTTTGAGCATGTACTTAGCTAGCGAGCTAACTGTAGCTGCTGTATTCATTTCTGACTCACCCAATCTCACAACTTCTCACAAACTGCTGGTGGCCCTATTTCCACATATTTTTTCCAAGACCACGTGAAGCTGCATTCAAAAGAGTAAGATCATACAGCAGGATAGACATTTGCCTGTTAGAACACCCCTTCAGAACAGAACTCCCTGAGTTTGAATCTATGGAATAGTGAGATTAGGGCCACAAGCAGAAGTCTTAAGTAAGCAGTATAGAAGGTCAGTCCAGTGAATATAAAAATACACACAGAAATGAGGCATTAAAACAGCAGTATGTTGTGATTACCAAAATAAGTGTTATTTAAAAATGGAACAGGCACTCTCTCTCTCTCTACCCTTCTATTTATTTTAATGTACACAATGCAAAAAATGTTGCAAAATTGGGCGCAGCTACTTTACTGTCTTGGGCAGGACTGTTTATATCACATGGTCATGCCTGGTGAAACATGATTTAAACAAAGTAAGTAGATAAAAGCATCAGAAAAAAAATGTCCTTCTAGTGTATACGCCTTTCTGACACACATATATTCATAACACACTAACATACTGTGGCAACTGAGCTTTGCCTGCCTGCTTAATTCATTTGCATACCTGGAAATGTATGTTTATTTGCATAACCTGCTAGAGTGGCACCTGTCTATTTTTTCTGTTTTAGTTAGATTGTTAGATGTTTGATGCTTTGCTTGTTATGTGCTTTTGTTAGTTAAAACAAGCATATTTTGTTTTGATACTCTCTCTAAATCATTCCAAACACTGAAGCAGAATTGATCAATCAGAATCAGAATCAAAAATATTTTATTGATCCCAGGAGGGAAATTCTGCAGAGTTGCCGATCTATAGCGCTGAACTGATCAAGAGTGTTTATATGTGTGGTATGAACGGACAGTGCTGTTAAAAGCACAGAATTTTCTATTTCACTCTTGGGTGTTATATAGGTCTGCTAAGAGCTTTTTTTCCTGAGGTTAGGGGTGTGTTGATTTATAGAGATGTATAAATTGATTCTGCTTAGCTTATTTATCCATGACATTCAGCAACTGCTGCTAAGAATTCATTCTAAAAAACTGTGTAATGTAATTAGGGCTGATGTATTCATTGTAACGCGTTCATTAGAAGGTTTCTGACCAAACGGGTTCAATTATGCAAAGGAAGACGGACTCTTTTTTAGTTTTAGACACATTTCACACAAGTACATGCTGCTGCTAGCAGTGTTTGTCAGATGTACATTAGAATGATTTGATCATTTTTCAGTTGAACTTCAGGAGTTCTCCTCAAAACTCACATTTTCTTAGTTCCGCTTCTCAGTTTGTTAAAAAACATATCTCAGACTCAAAACATATTGAGTCTAGCAATTCGAAAACATTGGTAAATGAGCTGCAGCTGAAATATTTTGTACAATTTAAGTCTGTTTTCCTCCCCTTCCATTAGTTTTTACCCCATCTGAGGAAGTTAGAATTGCAACTATCACAGGAGTTGAGGTATTCCTTTTCTGCGATTCCTGATCATGGGGGACTGAGGTGTTGCTGAGATTTTAACTTATTATCTCCTGTTTTTAGACAAGCAGACAGTTATGCTAACCAACACTAGAAGACTTTGAAAAGACTGAAAAGATACTGTGACTAAAAGTCTGACACTCACTCTCACATCTAAACACTGATACTCTCTCACATCTAAATCTGTCATCACTCTAGAGCTGCTTTTTCTATCCATTAAGCCATTGATTATTTTGTCAATTAGCCAATTAATCTAAATGATACATTTTCCTCCAGAAAAGTGAAACTGAGCATTTAAAATTATTTTATTTTGACAAAACTGTAAATACAGGTTCACATATTAATGACAACATTAAACACGTTTGGTTTTGGCTCAGCAATTGGCCGCGCTCTTTCACTGTGGGTAGATGGCACTCTATGCTATCATCACTCTTACATGATGCTGTGCGGATGGAGCTGGGACCCCTTGCTTTCCTCTGAGCGGCAGTTCGAAAATAGGTGTTCGCTGGCGTTGCATGTATCGAAAGAGATGTGTTAAGTCCTTCCTCTGTGAGTGTCAGGAGCATTGCTAGTGCTAGGTGGGAGCTACGGACGGCGGTGTTAATTAGCAGTACCAAACTGGGAGAAAAAGGGAAAAATTACACCAACCGATCAAGATGACGGGAGCGAGCCGCAGCTCTAGCAAGAATCACATGATTTTATTCCGACATTGGAAATTTGTCTGTGACAAATAAGTGAAATTGCTTGAAAAGTAATTTGGGATTAGGGTCAGCATTAGACGGTTGCACCACTTGACAGCAGTCAAAAAGTAGATACATTTACTCAAGACTATGTTATCATTTATTGTAACTTCACAGCACAACGGTCTAACTGCCTACTCATCCATGGTGAGCAGATCATTATTTTAAGCTGGCCTGACTTTTATATTTTTTTTACCTTGTGTGTAATTGAAGGTGCAAGTATTTGTGATTGGAGATCTTTCTCAAAATAAAACAAGGCAGCAAAGAAACACTCTTCTTTAAATTTGACAAAATACTAAACATGATCTGTTTAAAAGTAAAGCTAATTTCCAGTCTGCCACATGTTGCAGACATTGGACTGGTTTAATGCACTTGTGTGTACAGAAATATTGGAATAGTGGAACAGCTCAAAAAAGTATAGCCAGATCCTCAATACTAAATTACTTAGATTGGGATCAGGGAAAACCCCCCCAAAAAACGAAAAAACTAAAACACTTGATACCCATCCCTAGTTACCATATTTCTCTTTTTAACTTCTCCATGAGTCTGCTCAGCATGAGGGGTGCAAGTGTGTATGCGTTGCCCAAAGACTCTCGTATAGCATATCTGAAAGACATTTAAATAATCTTGACCATGAGGTAGACTGATAAATCTAAATTTTGTGGAGGGAGCACCATCATCTAGGTGGGCATCTCGTGTAGTGTAGCTCAGAAAGAGACACAGAGAAAGCGTGAGGCAACTCTCGGTCCACCCAAAGCGGCCTGTCCTTCCAGTGCCTGCAAATGGCCTGACAATCTGTTCTTCCTCTTTTTCATCCTCTTTTCCCTCTCTTTGAAGCTCGGAGGAGGAAGAGCTCATAGCAGGTAGCAGGGAATTTGTCCGGCTTTGACATTGCAAATGCATTTCTTAGCCCTCCTTTGAGCGCTGCCTTATCGATATGAACACTAAGCTGTGACTGCTCTGAACTCCTGCTCTTTAGAACTGGGCCCACACTGATGCTGCCAGATGCAAATTTGACCAAAACAGCCGCCTGATAATACTATTGACATTTGGGGCTTGCAGACACTACGGCTATGTGAAAGATGGATGTGAGAGCACAGGCGCACCACACGTACACCCACACACATGCACACACACACACACACACACATACACACAGCATATGCAAGTGCACTCACTACATTAATGTGTATCATGGAATTTCGTCCTATACCGACACCGTATCCTTGGGGAAAATTGTCCAATTACACAATGTAAACCCCCGTAGCGCATCCCTGCTCCGAAAGCCATGCCTGTCAGGTGTGCTATGCTCTAGGTACCCAACTCCTCTACACTTCTCCTAGCAAGAAGATTCATTCGTTTTTAGACATCATGAAAAGCAGATATTTTTTTCTATACAACTGGCTACAGAGCCCATGTGATACAATGTGTGAAGTGGCTAAAGCAGCCTTTTCTGCTCCTCTGTAATCTTTAGTGTGGGCAGTGGGAGAATCCAGAGCGCTGCCTAGGGCTTTAGCCTGTACTGAAACGGCTAGCCATGGCTGCATAGGGCTAATTGTGTCTGGGATTAAAGTGCTCTACTAAAGCAGATTAAACTCAAGGCTGAAGTCAAAGACAGCGCTAAAACATCAGTTATAAAAAGACTGAGATTTATAAAAGGGGTAGGTGAAGAAAGATATCCCAAGGCTTATGGAAGACCAGTGCCGGGGGAAAGCGTGTTAAATTTATCTGTTGAAGCCGCACTGGGCTAAGAACGTATGGATGAGGTGTAGAATATTCAGAGAAGAACACGTCGTGAACGCAGGGAAGATGATGATGATCGGATGGTAGCTCCAGTTCGGTCCCAAGCAATCTGGTTTCCCCCCTAATTTCCCCCCATTTTCTACTAAATTTAGAAGGCCAATCACCTATTTGTGTGAATCCCCCCTATCACTAGCAATGCCCGCAACATTAGGAGTCTCACCATTGCTAGACAGCCAGCATGCTGACCACCATCACACTAGGAGTGGCGTGAGAAGGAAGTGCCTTTGTCCCACTCCCAAGAGAGCAAGGCCAATTAGGTTCTTTCGGACAGTGAGAAGCAGCTATCCATGGATCATCATGGCAGCATCTAGTCCAGTGGATCACTGAGAGGCCCCCAAACTAACTGTTTGTATTAGCAGCTACTCACTTACCTAAATGGCCTGAGAAGATATCTAGCATAACTGGAGTGTAGCTTCTGGTCCTGGTCCTGCAGACCAGGAGTGAGATGGAGTGAGAGAGTGTGAGTGAGGGTAAGTGAGAGAGAGAAAGAGAGCGAAAGTGGAAGTGAGGGAGAAAAAGATACAGACATTCTCCAATTCTCCAATCTCACCAATCTGACACTGACCCTTTTCATTAAAAGCTGATTAAAACTTTTAAAAATGCTGTTTGCCCTTAGTAGATGATAACCTCTACAACAGCAGACATTAAAGAATAATAGCCAGCTACAAAAAAGGGACAAAGAAATTCTTGCCTAAGCTAGAAATACCCAATTGGAACATTTTAGAAAATTAATGAAATTTTAGATCAAATGAATAATAAATTAAGGGAGGAATGAATTATAAATGAGAAAAAAGTGCTCCTACTATAAAACAGCACTAAAAGAACATGTAATCCTCAACAAGCTTGAAGAAACAAGGTCAGGTTCAAGCCATGCTAGTTGTGAGCAAAAAACAAAGGTTTCTGCACTGCTCTGCTTTGAAGATAATTGAAGCGACTGTACTTGAAAGGACTCCGGTCCCACTGCCTACTGCGCCGGCCACTTTCGCTTGTTGTTTTTATTTTTGCCAAACAACAATGGGATTTATTCGTGTGGGAATGCTCTTTTCGCCAAAAAATCACATCAAATGCACACTTGCACTCAAGTTCCTTGGTAATTAATGAAGTTCTCTAAAGCTCCATTAAAAATAAAACTGTTGAGGAAATGTGCAAAGCAACTCACGCCACAGAAAGTTGGACCATTAAAAGTTGGGGCTGGGTGTTAATAAACTGTGAAACAAACTTAGGCCGCCTCTGTAGTCACACGACATCAATCCAAAACTTAAAATGGGCAATTTTATTAATAATCCAGAAAACATCTATATTCATCTCAGCAGGTTCTAGTTCTAAAGGGTGTCATATTGCTAGGGAGATTAATATTGATTTCAATTATTAATATCTTAATGTTTTACAGCTGAATAAAACATGACAAGAGAAATAAGCAGAAAAAAAGGTGTTCAGTAGTTGAGGATGTCACTAAGGTCAAGGATGATGCATATGAAAGGAGAAAAACTCTGCAGTTGTTGATCTGCACTTCAATATGCAAACTTCCAAATTAAACAATTGTTCAGTGTGGACGCATTGTCCTCCGCTATCGTGACAGTATTGCTGAGCTCTCTCTCAGACGTGCCCGAGATATCGCTGGACTGTTATCTGCTCTTGTCTAGGGAGCATAGACTTTTATTGGACCTAATAAACAGTGTTCTTTGAGGGTGGGGCCACCGAATGGCTGGTGGTCTTATTGGAGGGCGTTAAACGGCCCATTGGCACGCTACTATGTATGTGTCGAGTGATTGCTCTTTCTAAGGGTCAAAGGTCACTGGCCGAAAGTAAACAAATCACATGCTAATCAAAGGCCACTCGCTGGTTTCTGGAAGGGAGACTCCATTGGGAAAGAGCTTTACAGGAGCCCAATGATCGTTTGGTGTTGGGTTACAAACAAGGCTAATTCAGTGCCAGTTCATCTAACACAATAGCTCAGGAGTTGTTTAACCCTTCCGCAAATGTCCAATAAAGCCATTAAAGCGGTGATTGGTCAGTGCAGGCCTCTGAATTCTGCAGGAGACGGCAGGGGGAAGCTCAGAATGTTGTGCTGAATGCTGCAGAAATTGTCTTTGAGAATGCTGCATGATTCAATTTTTAAACCTTGTTGGATGTTGCGAAGTATATTACACAAGCACAAGGCGATCTGAGGAATGTAGTGGTTCAGGAATGAATGCCTGGTGGGATGTTGCCTGTAAGCTGTTGTGACTATAGCTGATAATCAATGGATCGCCCAAGTGCCTGAGATGCTTCAGAAAACCTTCAGCATCAAGAACGTTGGAATCAGACCTCACTTTATGAGACAAGCTCATCAAGTGCATTCCCTGAATGAACAGACATTCATACACGCCAGTGCACATACGCTTGCAGGCATGCACGCAGCATGCATTAACTCTGTCATGGCGTGGTCAGATTGGTGTGTGTGTGGGCTCCTGAAAAGGAGGGTTAAAAGTAGACAACTGGAAACAGGAGGAAGTCGTTCTTACAATAGGCATCCACCGACTCACAGCTTGTTACCAAAAGGGCTTTAATAATTAATGTAGTTCCCTTCCCTGTTCGACACTCTGTCTTTGATATAAGGTTACTGTGCTCGGGGTCCTGCTAAAGGAGCAGGCTATGCAGTTGAACCTTTTCAAGTCCTTCTCCTTTTTCTCCAGTGCCCAAACATGTGCCCTGCCCCGTGCCTTTTCAACAGCAATAGCAATCAAGCGCAGAAAACACCCTTTTTTTTTGGCAGCATCAGCACATTTTCATTTTTTTTAACTCTGATAATTGGCTCTGCTTAGCCACTCATTCTTTAAGTTTCTTGTGCTTGTGGTAAATTGCGAGTGGAGAGGCTGGCTCAGAGGTCAGAAGTATGGAATGTTGGGCCATCATTAGCTGAATATAAGCGCACACTTCTCTGAATGTGTACATACTGTACTGTGCCCCTCAGTAGGAGGTCTATGCAGTGCAGATTGAGAAACCCAGTCATAAACATTTGCATTCAGAAATGTTTCTTGTTTTATGATTTGAACAGTTCAATGGGGATCAAGAGTGTTGCAGGGTTATATGGTTGACTCACCAGTTCAAAAGACCTTGGTGGTGTGGTTGGAGAAGTTTACGGATCTTTTGACTTGCTTCATCCATACAAGGTTTCATTTTTATTCATAAATGCTAAACACTGGTGTGCTGGTAACCCAGAACGTACCTCAGCCACAAAATACATTCTTGAAAACAAACATTTCTGAATCAGTCTTGCCTTGCTTGTATGTTCTAGGTTCTTTTACCTTTAAAATGGTTTTTCACACTCTTCATATCTCATTTCTATCAACAACAACAGTGGTTCTTTAACCCCCTAACACCCTAGTTAGTAATCCTACTGCAGAAACTACTGTAAATTGTTTGGTTAGGGTTTGGTTTAGCATATCTCGTGGAGGTACCACAAGGTTCTATTTTGGGGCCTATGAAACTGATGTTAATAAGGACAGTATTGTAGACTAGAAACTGTGAGCTTATACACAGGGCCTAAGGGGGCCAAGAGTAGGGAACCAAAAGTGGATATTTTATGTTTTTTTTACTTCAAAGAACTCCTGGTGGTGTCTTTATTTCTAAGGTTGTACAACGTCTTAAAAAAAAACATTACTTCAGATGAAATATCTGCACTTTGTTCTTGTACTTTTTAAAGGAAGCCACCAATACAAACATGGCTGCATTTTTTTTCTTAGCTATGAGCTTTACCCCTCTGAAATGTGTTGATAAGCTCTACCTGGCCTGATGTTGCGTGCCAAGCCTAGTCCAGTTGGGTATGATGTGTTGCTGTATGCATGCTGCAGTGCAGGGGGATTTTGAGGCTCGTGCCCATGCTGGGCTGGAGGTGTTGTTGTGGGCGCTAAGTTGTATGCAGGTCCATGCACGGGGCCTTGTCAGTCAAGGTGGGGCTCAGCTGTGGCCAGGCATGGGAGCATTAGCCCCCTGCTGAGCCCCCTCTCCCCACCCTCCCCGCCGGGCCCCCGGTGCGCGGCCATGCTCTTACCTGTCCGCCTAATCTGGGATTTTCTCAAGATAATGCCGTTATTTCAGACCAGAGACAGGATTCCCACAAGAAAAACCCAGTTCAGCCCTTTTCTCCCCTCCAACTAAATGTCATTCTATTGTGGGGAGATATAGCAGGGATTTTTGGGGGGTATGTGGTGCATGCATAGAATTTTGACAGCATTTTAATATTGGTTATGATTGTCGTGAGAGATTTCTCTTTCCTTCATAACTCGTCAGGAAGAGTCCGAAACGAAATATTTACAAAGAGTGAGAAAGTTAGGACCAGGGACCGAAGAATGGAAAGGAATGAAAGCTGGAGGCCTAGGAAATAAATAGCCATCTCTAAACACCACGGATTGGGATATGTGTCTTTGTGTGTGTGTACTGGATTAGGGCTACACTAGATTAGAGACTGGGGATTAAATTAGAGCAACAGATCTGTCTGGATGGCCCAAAAACAAATATCTAACACAGCCACAATGTTGTCTCGCAAACTACTCGACATATCTCTCTCTCTCTCTCTCTCTCTCTCTCTCACACACACACACACACACATATATATAGAATATAATAGTGCAATAATTAGATTAAATTGTTTTAAATGTATTCGTACACCCTCAGTTCCTCGCCTGTCCTGTTTAGGTAACACAGCAGGCTTCTCTTTAAAGTTCCATACATTACAGGCAACATGAATAAACCACTATATCATTACGCTACTGCTGCAAGCTTGTGCAGAAGACAGGGTGCACATGTGTGCGTATGCATAGTAGCGTGCATGTAGGTCCACTGATACTGAGGCTGATTGTATTTCTTTATGAATGAAAAGCTTTCTTTCATGTTTGTCCTTTTGCCACATGTTTGACCACAAACCAGCGCCCTCAAATCTTTAAAATAAACAGAGAGATTGCAGCCCAGCAGTTTCCTTTGAAATGGTTTTGGATCCCAAATCCAGCCATAAGGTCTTATTGAAGTTACAGGCCTTAATAGGCTATAGTTTTGGCTAGCTGATTATTGCACTTTTTTATATACCTTCGTTTGGAGGAAAAAAAAAACCTTAGGCCAAATCAGAGGGGGAATGTAAGAAAACCCAAACAGATTACCACATAATGACAGCCAAGGGCTTTCAAAGACAGACCACACTGAGGCCATAATGTTAAAAAGAAGCAGAAGAAGAAAAAAGCAGGAGAAGTTCCAGCAGAAATGTGAAGGTTCTCCTTAGATTATAATGTATAAGAGACATTAATGATAATCCAGAGTCATGCTAGGCTCAGATCCTGCATATGCACTTGTACTTACTGCAGAAACCAAAAAAATGGAATGTGATCCAGCACTGGGAGAAAACTAAGTCTGGCTATTCAGGGCTGAGCGCATACCGTCTGTCTGTGCTAATCGTAAATTACACACTAGTCCTTGATGCTGCTGCTTTTTTATTTTTTTTGCTCTCGTCACACGGCTCTTGGTGCACGGCCAACTCGTGGTTTCGTCATTTGTCATTACGGGGCAGGACAGACCTCCGTAATCTTAGTTCAGATTTAAGGCGATATTTGGAGACAATCCTTGATCATGAAAAGCCAATTTCCTCCAGATGTTAGAGGGAAAGAAATCCGTTCCAAGATTTACACAGATCTTAACCTCATGGTCCCTTGTACTAAAAATGTGCTGAGAATGAACTGTGAAAAAACAACAACAGGAATAGCTCCTGAATGTCTATATTTCCTCGCTCTGAGACACAGCCTGCAGGTTGTCATGCACTGTACAGCAAAACACTGAAAATGGGGTCGCAGATTTAGGAAACAGTCATTTAAAGCCAGGATCACAGTACAAATGTTTTACCAATTGTCAGTCTGACTAAGTCTGTGATGGTTGGCTCTAGTCTGCAGATTTTTTGTCAATCGGGGTTAACAGCTGACAGGAGAGAGAGTCAAACAGTGTGTGAGGGGCTCCCGAGTTTCAGACCAGTCAGAGCATATCAAACATGTTTAATTACTCAATTTGAAAGGATCCTGTCTATAGCAAATGAAAACTGATTACTAATATTTTTAATCAATAGCTGTACACATGTGTACCATCTGGCTTTGATGTGTTATTCACATTCATTACATTCTTCAAGGATGCATCTATCAATCAGTCAAGTAGTTGATTGATAGTGTTGAAATACATTGTATTGACAAAAGTATTGGGACATCTACATCACACCTACAGGCCGTTTTATGGCATCCCATTCTAAATCCATATGCATACCCATTCCCTTTGCAGTTTAACAACAGGTTTGAAACTCAGTTACTGAGTCAGCAGAGCTTTGGTGACTTATGCATTATGCGCCTCAGCACTCTGCGACCCCACTCTGTAATTTTACATGGTCTGACACTTTGCCACTGAGGTTCGTAAACTCTTCCATTTTTCAATAATACCACTCACAGTTGACAGTGGAATATCTAGGAGGGAAGAAATTTTACTAAGTGACTTGTTTCAATGGTGGCATCCTATTAAAATACCACACTGGAATTCAGTGAGCTCTTCAGAACTTCAGAACTAATGTGTGTAAAAGCAGATTGCATGGCTAGGTGCTTGATTTTAAACATCTGTGGCAATGGTGTGTTTTATCTTTAGAAATAGTTATTTGACTGACATGCAAAAGGACCAATCACAGACTATTTAGCAGGATGGGTGTGCAACAAAAAACAATCTTACACCAAATAAAGCAGCATACTCACAAAATCCAAAATCAGTTGTTACCTTTCCTACTGTGGAAAAAGGCTACAGAGAGCCAGTTAAAATTCTCCATGAGGAAGATCCTGAGCACCGCAGTAACCTTTGCATTTTAGCAATTCACATCAGGCCGTCTGTATACTTATGTGTCTAAGGCTAAAACGTACTGAAATACAGCAAAAACTTTTATGAAGTGTTCAGACCACAGATTTGCCACTACATTAGCCATAATCAAGGAACTAACAAAAAACTTTACTTACACCCATTGCTGACACAGATGCTGAAACACACAGTCCCTGTAGAGATGTACTGCCAATAAAATGGGACACAGGAGCAGATAAACATGAACCTATTAGCACCAGGCCTAATGCAAGGCGTGGGCTAGAGGGGTATAAAGCCATCCTATACTTTAGCAATGAGTTGGAGAGCTGGTGATGAGTTGGGGTGGTGATCATCCAACATTCTGACCTCACTAATGATCTTGTTGCTGAGTGCAATCAAATCCTTACAGCAATGCTCCAAAATCTAGTAGAAAGCCTTAGAGACAATAGAGACAGTTACTCCAACAAAAGCAGATTTTTAAAAATATTCTTAAATTCTGAAAAAACTATGAATGAGCAGGTGTCCCAATACTTATATGTCCTTATAGTGTGTCCATGTAGTCCATATTATGCTAGTTCAGATGTTTATGCTAGCATGCTAATATGCTAGTTCATTTAGTTAGATGATGGGTAGTCAGTGAAGCATTATCCTAATCCTAGATGATTTAATAAAACATGTGAAGACCGCTTTGAGGCAAACATTAAAAAATCAAAATAATAAAAACCTTTTGTTTAGTAAAAAAAATAGACCTCATTTGATATCAACCCCCCCCCCCAAAAAAAAAAAAATGTTCCCCGCACACAAGAGACAGATTGCACCAAACCAATTAGTGCTCCTTTTGTTCGTCCTGAGTCAAATGTGGAGTCGTCTAAAGAAAGCCAGCATCTTTTGATTTCTTTGAGTACTATTGAAGATGGTGGTGGAAGGCTCCTCGCACAAAGCTGGGCTTCGTGACGTAGCACCAGGATTTGCCCAGATGGCTCGGAGGCGCTGTGACCTTGTTAGCACCTGCTCTGGAGGCCCTTTGTGTGGGCATGGCCACGGGCACCGAGACGGGCACACGCTGGAGCCTGCGCTCCACCCAGCCGCCATCAGCCTTAATGAAGCAGCATTCTGCCCGTCATTACGCTGCCTGCTCGCCCCCTCGCACTCCGCCTGGACAGCCCCCAAAACAGGCAAACGGCGGAGACACGAATTAAAATGAATCAACCATCACCGGGCCCCCTGAAATGTCATTATAATTAGATATGTAAATCTCCTTATCATCCCCCAGTGCCGTGTATTAGAATGGCTGCCGTAAGCCCTAAGGTTGCACTAAAAATATACAATTAATAAATGAATGGGTTTTGATGAACTTTGATTATTTTGGGCTGTCTTCCAAGTTTACCTTATCAGGAAATGTCACCTTGATCCAGGCCTCAGTGGTCTGTTAAATGGTGTCAACCCATCCGCCCCTATCTTCTTTATTTCTGTTTTAAAGAGCTCTCTGTATCACCGGGCCTCGCGTGAGACGCTGGGACGGCCATGTTTACGCCAGATTAAGTGTCTCTCCACAACACGCACCCGTTTGCCTGCGAAAAGCAATAAATCATTTAGGTTTTATTAAACTCAAATCAAAGGGTTTCTGCGTGTGATGGAATTAGCACATTTTAAATGCAATGCAGCATGGGTCTCGTACGCAATTTGTCTCCCTGCGGACTTCCTCTCTCTTTCTCCATCTTGCTCCCCTTCCATGTCACACATGTGCCAACTGTACATAGAAAATGCATACACGTGTAACACCCACATATCAACTACCGCATATAATACATGCAATATCGTGCATGTATGACCCCAACCCCAGCCCCAACTTGCAAAGAGACAACAGACAAAAGAAGTGTCCCTTTAAAAGTCATCCAGCAAGGGAAAGGGGGGGAAAAAAGGAAACAATCAGCGGCTAAGAAAGTAACAAATGAAAGCTCAGAGTGCTGTAGCTAATGTGCAAACTTGTTTCTGTCCTCTACGGCTCCATCATTTATTCAGGAGGAAGGAGCACAAGACGGCCGACTCGCATTTGCTTGATACTCAATTATACATTAGTGTACATCACTTGGCAATCTGTTCATATCAATTTAATTGGATTTTAATATTGCCTCTGATCTTGTTGTCCAATTAACAGTACTGGCTGGCAATAAAGCAGAACCACACACTATGTGACACCTTTGATCCCCGCCATATGGAGCTCCTCCATTGATTACCACATTTTCAGAAATTTCACTCTCTCAATATGGCCCGTGATGAATGGGAGGAAAAGCGCATCCCCGACGTGATAAAAATTTCACTTCCACTCGCAACTTCATTTATTTTGTTGACATTCTGCACTGATTAAAAACAATAAAAAAAGGAGCGTCATGCCCTGAATATGGTATGCAAATAGAACCCTGGGCAGGCATCTTGTGATGCCAGGGGACTGTAGCAGTCACTGGCTTGGCTTCGCCTCAAGAATTCCCTTAAAGCGACAGCACCTTTTTTTTTTCCTCCATCCATCCGTTTGTCCGTCCCTCCTCTGCTCCTTCTCTCTCTCCCTTTCCCTGTGTTTCTCTCCCTCTCTCTCTCATTCTCTCTCCTGTTTTTGGCTTAAAAAGAGGGAGAGGGCTAGAGAGAGAGAGAGAGGAAGAGCAAGAGATGCTTCGCTTGTAATGGCTGTCACAACACGGCGCTGGTGGGGAGGAGAAGAAAAAAGGTTTGCAGATCATTTTCCCTTTTCATGAGGGGGCAGAAAGAAGGCGAGAGAGAGCGAGAGAGGGAAAACGTTCACATTCATTTTTCATAGCAGCTTACATGATTTCAGAACTGCGTCACACGAAAGATTAAAAAAAGTAAAGGAGGGGAAAATGGCTCCTGTAGCAACTGTTTAGAGCGCTCTCAGATTACCATGGAGAGACAGCTGCCATAAAGCGGGAGCAGTTGTGGCAAATTTCACACTACACTTCGCAGGATCAGGCCGAGTGGATGGGTGGGTGGGGTGTGTGTGCCGAGGCTCAGAGTGTGTAGAGGACGCTCCGAGGCGCTGAAACATAGAAGAGGAACTGCTAAGGCGCTGACCCAGTTCAGGTTTACAACTCGCTGCAGCCACAGAGAGAGAACCACCACTCACACCCTGTCCATCTCTCTTCTTCTCTTCTCTTCTGTTCTCTTCTCATCCCTTCACTTTTCTCCTGTCATCTTCTCCTCTCATTTCCTTTCCTTCTCTTCTTCTTTCCTTTTTTTCTCTCCTCTTCTACACTCGTCTCTCATTTCCTTCTCTTACCTTCTCCTCTCCTTTCCTCTTCTCTTCTATCCTGTCCTGTCCTCCTCCTCTCTTTTCCTCTCTTCTGTCCTCTTCTCTTTACTTCCGTCATCCTCTTCTCTTCTCCTCTCCCCTCTTCTCTTCCCTTCTCCCCTCTTCTCTTCCCTTCTCCCATCTCCTCTTTTTGTCTCTCATTTCCTTCTTTTCTGTTATCTTCTCTTCTTTTCTTTTGTCCTGTTGTTCTCTTTTCTTCTTTACCCAAATTATTTTATTTTGCAGTTTTCTTCTTCTCTCCATTCACATCACTTATATTTTCCTTTTCTCTACTTTTTTAATTTCTCTTCTAGTGTCATGTCTTCTTTTAGTTCCTTCTTTTCATTCGTTTTATTTCCTTCCTGACTTTCACTTTCTTTCCTTTCTCTTTTCCTAGCTTTTCTTCTCTCTTTTGTCTCTGTTCTCACATTTAGTCCCTTTTCCCTCCTTTTCCTTCAGTTCTTTTCTCTCCAGATCTGCAACGTCTAGCCAGAGTTTGACACTCGTCCCATCGCTACTTCAAATCAGTGTTTCTGCTACGCTTCACTCTCTGCAAACATCTGGATTTGTTTTACACACAGACTCCGAGCAAAAACAGGACCAAACTGGATAAAATCCCTGCCTGATGCAGGAGAAGTCCTGACACATGGATTGTAGATGATATGAAATCAGTACAGTAACATCACACTTATGATATGAGGAACGGCGGAAGGATTGGGTGTTTAAGAGTGGTATTCAAGGGAGTCCTCAGTGAATGTTTCTTGTGTGAGCTTTTCTGAAACAGCATTGCTGGTGCTGCAGCTGTGTGACACACTTCTCCCAGTGTTAGCTGCTCCTCTAGTTCTGATCACCCTTACACACATACACACACACACGCCATATCTGTGTCACTTCTAACATCACAGGATTTGGCTGTGCTCTCTCTCTCTCTTTCTCTCGCTCTCCTGCTTCCATACTTCCACCCAAGTCTAAAAAGCACTGTTGAATACTGGCCTATCATTAGAATAATTAATTGTTCAGTGAAGTGGCATTTTCACAGGGAAGTGCTCCAGCCGATGCTGTACTACGGGCATTAGCAGCAGCCAAGTCATCTGTGAGAGAGACACTGAAGCTCAATTTGTTCCACTGGTGCAATTAAAAAGGAAAGAAAAAAAGGCAAAATAAACAAAAGGAAAGAAAAAGAAATAAAAAGGCATAAACAACAAAAGAGGTCCTTTCCGCTATAATGCTTTCTTTAATAAAAAGTACAGTACAAGTGGTTCCAGACGGCAACCAGCAACATGTCCCATCATTATAATAAATAAAGAACTGAACAGTGTTGTATGGCCAACCTTTTTTTGTCTGGCCTCAGTGGCATCAAAAAATGCTTAGCCTATCTATTACTCTTGTGGTGTATGATTTCTTGACCATTAGCACTTTTTCTGCATCATAGCTGTTCCTGGGGCATATTAAATCAGTGTGTGTGTGTGTGTGTGTGAGACAGAGAGAAGGGGGGCACGGTAGGACATCTGCGCCTGCCAGATAATTCAGTTAATTTCTATTCCCTTGAACCTGGAGGTGTTAATTTGGAAGCGAGGCAGCCGAGTCTGAAGAATGCCAATACGTCATTTGAATGATTAATGCAGATGTGGGAATTGGGGCTCTTTGTTTACTCTTTCATTCTGACATGGCACAGCAAGGAGGAGGCGCCGCACACGCCGCGCAAAGTTAAGGGCAACTTCTGCAGCCGTTTTAGACCCACACCACTGTGTGTGAGACTGTACAGGGATGAGTGTGTACATGTGTGTATATATACATATGTGTGTGTGTGTGACTGTGTCCACACTGTTCTACTGCCCTAATGTGTCTCCTTTATAGCCACAATAACTATATCGCTGCTGCCACACAAAAACCTTGACTTTACAGAACAAGGACCAACCCTTCTTAACTTTCAATAGAAGTAAAAAAAAAAAGATTTTACTCCAACTCATTTTGGAGCATTTCTATTGGTCCATTTATCATGACATTCTAAAATAAGGAAGAACAAAAACCATAACTGCTAGATTGGCATTATGCCAAAAAGAAAGAAAAGAAATCATATGTTTTTCCTTTACAGTGATGATATACAAAATAACATAAAATAAAAATACATCAAATATAAAATGGAGCCAGTGTGAAGGCTATATTATTTTATGAATTATGACACTACTTTGAAAAAGAATATTTCCAGTAGGTTATATTCAATAAAAACTGCTCTACAAAGAGCATAAAATGTAGGCTTTTGGGTTGGGGATGCAACTTTCCAATTTTATTAAGATATTATTTATCCATTTATTTATTCATTAAGCATGAATAATAGATACAGAAAATGTATTTAATATACATACAATAATAGCCTCCATAAAGATCTTTACAAATTATGAAATCAAAATTATTTTATTACTTGCTTTTTTATTACTTGCTTTTTTTGTCAGTTTGTCAGGATAAATCTAAACCAACACACATACAATAAAACGAGAACCTTAAAAGAAGCGTTACCGCAACGTTACTGTCACTGTAATCAGTGAGATTTGTTTTAAATAAAACATCATATTTTGTGTAATGTTACATTATTACAACATTGCTGTAATTATTATTATTATTATTATTATTATTAATAATAATAATAATAATAATAATAATAATGCTCTCTGCAGTGTGAAACATTCTTCAAGAATTAACCAAGAGAAAAGTGGATAGAAAGTCTCTTTTTGGAGTTTGAGACAATCATAACAACAACAACCACCAAAGTACAAAAACAAATCTGATCATTTTTGTTCATATGTTTAATAAATAGTATAGAAAACAGGTATTAATAAATGTGCATGTTTTAGAAAAACTACTTTTACTTTGAAATAATAACTATTTTTAAATAATTAATGTTTTTATTTGGTTTAGGATAGATGTATTGATGGCACATAATGATGGTTAATATAATACACAGGACAAATGGTCAGATAATCAAGATTGGCCATCTCTATTGTGATGATGGTCTTATTAACTGTGATCCTGCATTATCTCTCATAGTCTTTCCTGCACTGCACCTCAAAACTGCATACTAAATATCCACAGGCCGGTGGCATACAGAAGAGAGAGGAATCGCTGACTCATGCTGCTGCATTTATCTGAATGTTTATTTGACAAATGAGAGCATCACGGGGGGAAGAAGAAAAAACAGAAGAACACACTGCGATGGTAATTGCCTTTGTAGCGTGAGTAGGAAATGAGTGTGTTCTGAGCGGGGCCTCAGCAGGCCGTTGCCAGGCAGTTAGCGGGCAGGGCGTGCCAGGCAGCGTGGAGTCCCTGTGAGACGGCTCTTGGCTGGTTCTCTGCAGCCCTGCCCTGTCCTGCCCTGCCCTGCAATGTGTGAGGGCAGATGAACTCATCCTGGGAGGCTGACTGGCATCTGCATGCTCTGCTGACCAGAGAATGGCCAGGTGATCTCAGTCCACACACACACACTTCACACACTTCACACATATATCTCCTGGCCTTCTCATGCCCGACAGAGTGGAGAAGGCACTGACAGATTTCCTGTTTTCTCTTCCTCTGAACTCTCTCTCTCACACTCTCCTTCTCTCTTTTTCTCTCTCGCACCAGTACTCTTCCCATCCCTTTCCCATCCCCATCACTTATTCATGGAACAGGTTCAACCCCCTCCACTGATGTCAGGGAACGACACATGGGCCCAAAAGTGACAGTGGGTGGTTTCAGTAGTCATCGGCCTGGCATACAGCAGTCAGCCTGGAGATCAGCAGCGGATCACTGCTTGCTGAGCTGTTCAGGGTTAATTATCTGGAGGAACACTGTGAGATATAGATCACAACACTTTATTGAGAGTACAGTGGGGTTTAGAAGTTTGACAGAAGCAGTAGTAAAATGCTTCTCTGTTGAATTATTTTCTAATTTAATAAGAAAAAATCTCAAATTTGAGTATGCGTACCAATTTGAGCAAAAAGATGGTCTGAAATTTTAACATGAATTTTTTAATGACAGTGTGCACTTGAGCTGGCACAGACTCCACATGGAAACGCTTGTGGAAAAGCCTCAGATGGCTAGATCCAATCCACCTGAGAGTTGCCTGAACAAAAGCTTCAGTAGAGGAGATAGAACTAAAAAAAAAGGTCTCATAAGATCTACACTATATGATTAAATGTTTATGGACACCCCTTTTGATAAACACATTCAGCCACTTTAAGTTTCACCCACTGCTGACAAAGATGGGACTAGAGGGGTATAAAACCCCCCAGCATTGAGCTGTGGAGCAGTGGAACTGTGTTCTCTGGAATGACTTTTGGGATGAGTTGGAGTGTTGGGGATGAGATGGGTTGGTAATCATCCAACATCTAATCTTACTAACATTCCTGTCGCTGAATACGACCAAATTCTCACAGCAATGCTCCAGAATCTAGTAGACAACTATTATGGGACAGTAGAGATGGTTACTCCAACATTCTTTTTAATACCCTTGATTTTGGAAAAAAACAATAAACATGACATGGGTGTCCCAATACTTTTGTCCATAATGTAAATTTCAATTATGATGTAACGTCAAATTATAATTATGCACAAATACACCTGAACCAGAAAATAGTGCAGGATATTGCTCATTTCTTTGCTTCACTTGCCATAACTACAGATTTTCAATGTGGTTCAATGTGGATTTTTTGGCCTCACTGTATTTTACAGCTGATTCAAATTCTAATAATTTCAAAAAATCTGGTAAGACATTTTTTTTAATGTAGCCTTTTAAATTCTGTCTAAAGTATCATATAAATCTTTTTTCTGTAAATGAAGTGATAAAGAGCACATCATAGTGCTCTAGAATTCAGTAAATAGTAGGTATGGGGAACTAGGGGGCAGAGTCTAGCACAGTTTGGTGATTTCCCCACTCTAACACACCTACTTAACCTGGCAGTTAATGGGTGAGTTGAATCAGGCATGCTTAAGCAGTAAAAACAAAACCGTGCAGGAATCGTGCCCTCCAGGGCTGGAGTTCCCCAACCCTGATGCACTGAGTAGTCAGTTTGGAGACTGGCAGCAGTAGTTCAACACTAACTGAGAAGTCCTGAGATGTTAATTATCTAAATAAACCAGCATTACTCTTTGTTGTGTTCACTGTATATGAAACACTTGCTTTTCATTCAGATTTGCTACGTCAGGAAATTTTGAATTTCAGAAAATTGAACTTTAACTTTTCTAAAATGATAAAGGTTTGAAGTAACCTGGTGTCGAAACAGCACACAGCTTCGGGGTAAAATAGAGGACAATCAGCTTAGACATCAGCTAGCTGGGATGCCCAGGATCAGTTATCTAAACGAACACTGTAACAGATCTTATTTGTCATAGTGAGCCCAGTTTACACCTGGTCACATCATGTGACTAGTATCTGGATTGCATCCTGATAAGATCTGAACCCATTTACACTTGGTAGTCACATGCGTCACCGGTTAGTCAGACTGAAATCCCATTGCTGTGTGGGAGGGAATATGCAAATGCTCTCGTTATGCGAAAACTTATCCGTTCAGGCTCTTGTGCTGTGCTTAAGGTGGTTGTTGCCTCGAAATTTTGCAAAGAAGTGTCTCTCCATATTGCTATTAAGCATCTGGACCCCAAATATGTGCATCCTCCATGGTTTTCTTTCTTGCAGACACTGATCACATGCTGGATGATGGATCCGTTTACACTGACATAAGATGTGGCTCAAATGCATCTCAGACCACCTCCTGAAGTGGTTTCAGCAAATGGATCTGAATCTCTTTAAAACGAGAATGAGAGTGAAATACGATTGCTATACGATTGCTATATGACTGGTGTTTTGGTTTTGCTGGGAGGGGTTTTGGTTGTCGAATATGTCTTGGAGAGACGGATATGTTTACACTGCTATAACATGTGGCTCCAGTGTGTCTCAGACCACCTCCTGGAGTGGTTTGAGGAATCGAATTTGTAACTTGTTCAAATGCGTCTGGGGAGCGTTTACTCTTGCATTTTTATACGGCTTGACCTAATCTACGTAGAGATAATCCTAATACTTAAGACACAAGTGGCCAGGTGTAAACAGGGTCCGGCCACCACTGTCCTGTTGGTTGATTGGGCCTATAGGATCTTTATATATGTTGCACAGATACACTGTATGTCTTGCGTGGTGTAGTGTTGTTTTATGTTACACCATGGAACAATATTTCACTTTACTGTGTATTTGTGTATCGCCACTCACGCATCGCCACTCATTCATAAAAACCTTATCTCCATTGTATCTCCATTTGTGCTGTCTTTCACTTGACATAATTCACATCTGGCAGCTATTCTTTACATTGTGTCAAAATTTGGACCAGTGGATCAATAGTACCAGAAATGCTCCAAAAAAATGAAAGGTTTTTTCCTTATCCTGTAAAATTGTCATTTGTCTTCTCTTCATTGTTATTTTTAATATTTTCAAACTGATCTGATTTTTTCTTCATGTCATTTAGAATGTCAATCTCATGAGACCCCTTTTTTATTTAAAGCATCGTCTGTTGCTTTTTTTTATTTTTTATTTTTTTAAACACTCTAAATGAAATTATGAAACCAAGCACCTCAGTGTAGAAACAGCACAGTGCTCCAGGATTACGCTGAGCTCTCTCCTGCAGTGCATGGGCTGATTCCAAATGTGCATTTGGCCTTATTCAGTAAAAAGATCTACACTGCTAATTCAACCTTTTTTTTCCCTGGTGTTGATGTGCTATGTTTTGATATAATAATCTTTTTAATCCTCTCTTGATGAGGCACATTTTAATGAACAATCCTATAATCCAGAATTTGGTAAATAAATCTAAATGGCGACAGGATGATTTGCTCTCGGTCTAGGACCAATGTGGAGTATTATCTGTTGGCTCAGTGACAGTGTGTGGCTGTATGTGTGTGTGTGTGCTTGTGAGTGTGCCTGTGTGGGTGGGTGGGTGTTTATTAAAGAGGAGGTCTGGGGGATGTGCTTCTCCGCCTCCTTTATCAGTAATGTCTTTCGATCAATAAGTAGGACATCTAGATAAGGCAGACACACACTCACACAGCCATTACTGTAGGAACCGAAGGGTGTACACACACATACACACACACGCTACTTGCATTCGGCTCACAGTGCAGAGGGCTAAGGCAAAGAGAGGAACATATAAAGCATGTTATAAAAGAGTATAAAACATTCAGATCAAATTAAAACCCCTAGGAATGGAGCGTAACCAGGCCATTTACTCCATTTAAACATCACTCAGTAATAGAAAGAAGCTTCATATTGAATCTGTTGAACATTTTCTTTTAAGAGATCCTGAATTCCAGCAATGGAATTGATGTCAAACTACATCTTAATACAGTGGGATGATGCAAATCCTCAAACGCTCACTTTATTAGCACATGTCCCGCAGGAATTTCACACTACATAGAATGATTACTAAAAATAGATGGCTAAGCAATGGAGTCCTGCACTGGTTAATCCATGATGGAGCTACTTGCCTGTCAGTTTATACAGATCCATTATGTTTACAGAGAATAGCTGGTCTCTCCACCACTGTTTCCGGCACAAGAGAGAACACATCTGTTTTTCGCATTCCTGGCCACTTTAAAGACCCTCCCGGTGTAGTTAAATTAGAAACAGCACAGATTTATAAATGTTAAATCCTCCAATAATCTTCGGCTTGACATGACCTTAAACATATCCAGCACTGGCCAACATTATTGGTCTAATATGAGTCAACAGTTTGGCTAGAAACAGTTTGAGGTGATTTGTATACAGTGTGAGAATTTGTAGCACTCACGTAATTCTGTCTTTAATGATATAGTGTTTGTGTGTGTGTGTGTGTTTGTGTGTGTGTGTGTGAGAGAGAGAGAGAGAGAGAGTGTGTGCACGTGTATTTGCTACCATGCTTCACACTCCTGGGACAGACCCAGGCGTTAACTGCAAATCCAGCATGAAGAGCAGGCATCTACTCCTGGCCTCAGAGTTGCCTGATCAATGGCCCTGCTCTTTTGAAAAGCCAAACCCAGCTGAACTAAGAAAGCTTCTGACTCATCACACAGCCCCCTAGGCAAGGTATAAGGAGAAAGACTAGCATGATAAAAAAAATAGTAAAAGACACAACCCCGCCCACCCTTCCACCTCTTGTTCCTCAAAGTGGAGATTTCACAGATTTGTCAAATAAAAGTTTCAAATAAATAAATGTACAAGATACACAATAAATGTACAAGAAAATAATAATTCAGAGACATTTGTGTGGGACTGCCCTCCCCATGGCAGAATGAGGTTTGATTACCCAGCCAGGCAAGTACACCATAGTGCACCAATTACACTTGGTGCACCTTGAGCAGGACCTTTAACTCTTAACATCACATTTACCTTCTTGTGTAAGTCAAATGTAAGTCACTCCGGAAAAGTGTGTCAACCAAATGCTGTAAATTTAACTGTACTGTGCAAGAAAGTTGTAAAGCAAACTGGCAGGAAAATTTAGACTACCTGGACAAAAGTATTGGGACACCTGCTTATTCATTGTTTCTTCCAAAATCCCCAAATAGGGTATTTAAAAAAGAGTTTATCCTGCTTGTGATGGAGTAACTGTTTCTACTGTCCAGGGAAGGCTTTCTCCTAGATTTTGAAGCATTGCTGTGAGGATCTGATCTTATTGCATTCAGCGACAAGAGCGTTAGCAAGGTCAGGATGTTGAATGATCACCACCCCACCTCACCTCAAAAGTACTGGATTGGATTGGAGCACCATCATTCCAGAGGACACAGTTCCACTGATCCACAGCTCAAAGCTGGGGGTTTTATACCCACACCTGGCATCAGGCATGGTGCCAATGGGCTTATCTGCTCCAGAGAGTCCTATTCTATTGACAATACTTTTCTACAGGGACTAGACAATGTATGGACGTGTGCCCATACAGTGATATGGTTTTCTGAAATGATGGTGCTCCATTCAATACTTTTGGGATTGGATGAGTTGGGTTGGTTATCATCCAACATTCTGACGTCGCTGTCGCTTAATGCAATCAAATCCTTACATCAACAAAAGCAGGATAAACTTTTTTTTTTTAAATACCCTTCCTTTTGGAAACAATGAATGAGCAGTCCCAATACTTTTGTCCATAGAGTGCATCTCTGAGAACAGTTCAGGACCTCTTAATTTAACCTTAATTCAAAGCCAATTTTATTATCATACTTATCTCTTCCCTTTTATCCGCTTAGGCCAATTCAGGGTTGTGATGTCAACTGTATTAATTAAAGCCAAAAAAGAGCAAAAGTGTGCGCACAAGAGAGAGCATGCCATGCTAATTCTAATGAGCAAACCAAGGGTAAAAAGCCTTCAACAAGAACCTGAAGATGAAACCTGGATGCATTCAACTTTGGATGACACCAAGAGCTCAATTTAAGGTGGAATGCAAGTTAATATCATATTATTATTATTATTATTATTAGTATTATTATTATTATTATTATTATTTGTAGTAGTAGTATTTTCGGTGTGACCTGATGAATTAGAGACAATAGTAAATTTATGATACAAAAAGCATAAAATTAAGATTAAACAACAGAACACAGATCACGCAGAGAAAGAAACTAGAAAGTCCAATGTTGCTTGCGATCTGGTGGACTATTGATTGTGCTGGAAATACAGCATGCAGCATGTTAGACAGGAGATCAGGGTAGGTAGAAACTTGACAAGATCACAATAAGTTCGGACTGTTGTGGAAATATCACAGTGGGTGCCCTTAAAGTGCTCTAAAACCATCCCATTTTATCTCTTTGGCAAGATGCAGTATTTAACCCTTCGCAGACCCCTGCAATGATGTAGCTTGTTGGCAGATTGATGCCAAAACACATCATTGGCAGCGAGCAGCCTCTGGTGAGTGACTGTAGCTCTTCTCATTTATTGACATATTGCAGTGGACAGATGTAAGCACCAGCACCGATGCTGATACATATTTTTGCTGCAATCAGTACATTTGTGCCCCTTGTGCTAACCCTCATTATATACCATAAAACAGCTGGAAACACACATGGCCATTGATTTTTGCCCAGGGCATTGTTGTGTGAACTCAAAAGGAAGCTTTTTGAGAATGTTTTTTTGAGAGGCCAAAAAAAAGTGAAATAACTGTTTGACAAACAAGTTGCTGGTATAACCTTTGATATCTGACACTCTTGAAACTGTGTTGGAAAGTTGCCTGGGAATGCCAGCTCAAATAAAAAACAGGGAGAATAAATGGAGATATTCACTACATGCATTGGTGCCACACTCTTTGCACAGTATAATACTTTGCCACTCTGCCACGGCTGCTACGAATCCTTTGTGTCCATTCTACAGAGTTAACCCAGCTTTCCTCTGCGCTGGGGTGTGAGTTTCTAGCTAACACAAGGCACACTTGCCTCTGTGTGTTTGACCTGTTTAGCAGCACCATATTCGTGGCTCTTTACAGCAGTGCAAACAAAGAACGGAGTGAGAACAAAGACAGGCGTAATTACGTTCGCTGAAGGGTAAGGTGGCCAAAACTGCATCGTGCTCATCTTACACTGGTGGGGGAAAGCATTCAGCCCACCAGGAGCCTTTCACAGGAAACAGGACAAGGAATGCCAAACAAAAGGGGGGCAAGTTGATTCCTGTACGCACACCGGAGCAGTGCCTGAAAACACTGTGGTCACTGTCCCGCACTATCCTGAGACTTATGACCCATTTCCAATATCCCACATTTATCTTGTATGTTGTTGCTTTTTATTATTGAGTCATTTATAATGTTATTGTGACAACATAATGTTCTGTTACCTAATGATACCTGCTATACACTGCATGTCTAAATGTTTGTGGACAGGCCTTCTAATAAATGCAGTCAGTTACTTTAAGCTGCACCATTGCTAAAACAGATGTGCAAATGCACTCTCTCTCTCTCTCTCTCTCTCTCTCTCTCTCTCTCTGTAGAGAAGAATCGTCAACAGAATAAAACTCTCTGGAGCAGATAAACATGAACCTATTGGCACTATTTCTAAAACCAGGTGTAGGCTAGAGAGGTATAAGCAAGTGTCCTAATACTTTTGTCCATATAGTGTATATAAATGAGCTCTGTTCTGACTGTATGCCCTGTTTTGTAATGCTTTCAGTGAGATTGGATTGGATTGGAGTTGACGAGTAGACATATACATATAAATGCAGTTTTTGTGACATCATAATGGAAAACAGGATGTTTACCTTGTATCTCCAAAACTGCAACTTTACAGGAGATGAAAAAACTAAATGAAAGTCATTTTGCCAGATTCACATTATGTCCAAGAGTCAAAAATGGAGCAGCAAATGGTGACAGCAACAATAAGCATTACATTACATGGATTGGGGAAGGACTGTTGTGTTTAGAAATGTTTAGCAAATGTTTACCGACTAAATCAACCTCTTAGAGCAAGAAAAAATCATTATTCCATGATCGGATATATATTCACACACCTATAACCATTCCACACTTATGTAACCTTTTTCATGTTTTCCACAGAGCTACTGAATTAAAGGCCTTAGGACGTGGCTGTCCATGAAGTGTAAATGGTTAAATAAACTCCGTGGCTCGTCTTCATTACCTTGTATGAGCATTTATTACTGAATACTTGAGCACTGTACTCTGACACTGTGGGAGAAGTCAGCGTTGGCTTCGGAGAGTCCTGAGAGCCCTCTATGGTGTCATACTCCACAATAACACTGTAATGTCATTCTGAAATAAAGAAGTTTTGCACATGAGTGGCTCTGGTTTCGTCCTCAGGGTTACTTTCTGAAATTAAAATAGAGTGAATGAGCTTCCCTTTGAAGGCCAGGCAGATAGAGCAACGGATGAGAGAGAGAGAGAGAAAGAGAGAGAGAGAGAGAGAGAGAGAGAGAGAGAGAGTGGGTGGGAGAAAGAAAGGGGCTGGGGGCAAGCAATAGGAGCGCAATTAAAATTGCACACACTGGCGAAATCTCCCTCTTTTAAAGCACAAGTCCTACCCCTCTTTTGGGAGCTCATCAACCCTGGCGCCTTTTGAAGATTTCGCCGCTTTTTATGCTCTGGTTTAAGGCAGACAACGAGGTACTGGCCACTCCATTATGGCTGTGTTTGCCCTTTATATACTGTATCAACCACATAATAACAAAGAAATGCTAAACTTTTGCGATATTCTTAGCGCATGCTTTGCTTCCCCTTAATAGCCCAGCTCCTGATGAGCAGAAAGCACATCCTGGTGAGAGAGAAGCCACTGAGAATAGAAGTGTGGGTGTTCCTGATGATTTGCTGCTGTTAACTGGCATGTATATATATATATATATATATATATATATATATATTTTACTAGTCATTAGAAATGTAACAAGTATGAAACTGTATCACACTGTATCGCCACAGCGTGTCATACTGTATCACTGTACTATGACCTACATGTTAGTTTGTGGCTACTTTGTTTGCTTGGGGCTAACATACTATCTTGTGGCTACAGCATGTGATCAGGGCACTATAAAGCCCAGCCTTCGTTTTAGCTTTCGTTTTCTACTATTATAATGTTCAATGCTGTAATAGTTTGATATTAGAAGCGTCCACACGAAGGCTAATTTGTGGCCACGTCTTACTTCTGCTGTGTTGAAACATATCTCTTACATACCACATCAAAACAAAGTCTGCATTTTGTCAATCATTACACTCTTATTACACTCTTACACTCATATCATGTATAGTGCTGCCAGTTACAATACAGAACAGTACAGGCAAAACAGTTACAGTCACTCTATATTGATAAAGTATTGGGATATCCCTCTCAATCATTAAATTCAGATGTTTCATTTGATCCAATTGCTACAGGTGTACAAAATCAAGCACCCAGCCATGCAGTCTGCCTCTTACAAACATTAGTGGGTCATTCTAAAAAGCTTTGCTGAACTACAGTGTGGTAATGTAATAGGATGTCACTACTGCAAAAAGTAGTTGCAACTATTTCCTCAAGAAATTTACATATTCCATATTCCAATCTACATATTCCAGCCATGAATTTAAACTCAGCAGCAGATCACATAAAGGTAAAGTTACAGAGTGCTGACTCAGTAACCTCCTCTGGCATTAACATCAGCCCAAATACTGTGCACCAGGAGCTTCATGGCATGGGTTCCATGTCCGAGTAGATGCATGTAAGCCTTACATCATCAAGTACAATGCCATGTGGTGGAAAGCCATGGAGTGATGCTCTCTGGAGCAGTGGAGTGACAAATCAAGCTTCTCTATCTAGCAGTCTGATGGACGAGTCTGGGTTTGGAGAATGCCATGAGAACGTTTTCTGCCTGACTGCATTGTGCCAGCTGTAAAGTTTGGTGGGATAGGGATAATGCTATAGGGTTGCATTTCAAATGTTTGCCTAGGCCCCTTGGTTCCAATGAAGAGAAATCCTAATACGTCAGCCCTAAGACTGGCCTGCACAGAGCTCTGACCGCATCCCCATCAAACCAGCCTTCTCGAAATTGTAAATGTTGAGGCAGTCACCATCTTTAGCACAGCACAGGAAGAGGCTGAATGGATAAATAACTGGTGGTCGTGTAATGAGCAGATTTACATATTCCATCCCACACAGCTATTGGGTTTCAGTCTGACTAACAGGAGATTCATCTGACTACCAAGTGTGGATGCATGGGGTTCAAATCTTATCAGCATACAGATCCAGATACTAGTCATATTAAGCGACCAGGTTTAAACAGGGTCAAAGTCATGGGTGTCTTTGCAGACCTCCTTAGTTCTCATCAGATAGCAAGCTCTTGAGAAGATCATCAAGTTGTAGCTTAGTGAGGTAGGAGACTTTAAAAAAAATTCAGGGACAAACTGATCAAGGTAAACTGTAAAAGTGTAGCCGTTTGTGGTCCGGGCTGCGTGTGTGTGTGATGTGAGTGTAATCCTCTGTATAATACTCAGGACTGTAGTGTAGTGTAAGCTGGGTGTAAGACAGAATATTAGCGGAGTGTAGTCCAGCCTGACAGACTGACTGGGTGCAGCTGTGGCGGGCAGTGAGCGGCAGTGTCGCCTCGCGCTGTGGAGTGCTCTAATGGAGGGTGATGAATCACCAGCCTGACACTTCTAATTGCGTTCCTTTTTTTACTTCTCT
The DNA here is from genome assembly GCF_030463535.1 of Salminus brasiliensis. NCBI lineage: Eukaryota > Metazoa > Chordata > Actinopteri > Characiformes > Bryconidae > Salminus > Salminus brasiliensis. Next base: position 34,550,218 of record NC_132881.1, on the reverse strand, counting down.
GTAATGACAGCTGTTCTGAGGACAATCTTAAACGCTTCCTATGTCAAACCTGCCATATCCACAACATGTTTCTCCACTTGATGTGTGTCTGTGTTGTTAACGCAAGCATGTACATGCGTTTGCCTGGGTTTTTTTACAAATTGCCTCTATAAACGTAGTGGTGTGTTGTGGTACAGTCGTGTGTAACATGTGTGTGTTTTTCACATACAACAGTTAGTTCAGTAAAACTAAACTAAAACTGGATCACTCTACTGATGCGTTGACCAGAACTGAAAAGGCTGAGCTGAAGTCTTTATTGACAAGTCTGTTCACTTGGTGGCCATCTTTGTCATTTCCAGTCATTTACATTTACATTTAGGGCATTTAGCAGACAGTCTTATCCAGAGCGACTATTTACTCAAGAATAACCTCAGCTAGTTTAAATAGATTAAAAATTTAAAGATACCTCTAAGTTCAGACATTACTAAACACAAGTCAATATGGAGACCATAGCACTCTACTATTCACCCAAGTATTCTATGAAGAGGTGGGTTTTCAGCCTGCCTTTGAAGACAGCGAGCGACTCTGTCATTCGGACACCTAGGGGAAGTTCGTTCCACCACTATGGTGCCAGGACAGAAAAAAGCCTGGACTCTTCCAGTCCTACACCAGACTCTCATTTCTATGAATGAGGAGAGACCAAAACTGAAGGACAAATGACTATTTCAGTATATTTTAAATCACTGACTGACTTTGACAAAAAACCCAAAAAACGGCTCAAAAATGCAGCTTTCCCCACTAGCACATCAACCCTCCCCTGCTAGGAGTGTAACCAGCAAGCCGATTGGCTCTGTGATGATCACAGTCATGATGTTGAAGGCGCTAACACACTCCTTCTCATGTTCTATTGCGTAATTCTAAAATCAAGCCATAAGGAATAGTCTACAGTCTTGTGAAGAAATTCGGACACCCCAATGAAAACTCTTTCTGATGGTAAATACTATAACTTGACATCAGCTGTAGTAAGAGCTTCCTTTAGGTCCTGTGATGACATTTTAGTACTGCTGGAGAATTCTTTATTAATACTGCATAAGCTAGGAAACCCTGACCTGACCGTGCTGGCAGTTGTGTTAAATGTTCTTCACTTGTAAATTATTTTGCAGACAGTGGAACTGCTGATTTCTAATTGTTCTGAGATCTTTTCAAATCCCTTTCCAGAATCATATGCACCTTCTTTACAACCTTCTTTATGAAGGCCTCAGAGAGTTCTTTGGATCTCACCATGGTGACCCCACTTACAAGAGCAAACCAAACTAAATGTCTGAGGTTTAAATAAGAGAAGCTCCTCCAAAATCCCCTCTAATGATGTTCTAATCATCTGCAGCTAATGTGCTGCACCTGATTCTAATTTGAAGGCACTTGAAGTAGTAATAAATGTGGGAGTGTCGTAACTTTACATTTATTTTAGGTAATTTATTTTAATTCAATGATTTTCTTCAGTTTTATTTGTGTAGTTATAGAACCTCCCTCTCGTAATATGTAGTATATTCATCATTTTAAATCTGTTAAAAAGGACAAAGCTTTCCACTGGGCATCCTAATATTTTCACACGACTGTGTAATAGGCATGTATGCAATATACTCTTGGTTCAGTATATATCCACGGATAAACACCTTGTGCACAAAAGCCATCATGCTGCTTTGTCTTTCTAATGGGTCTGGGACATCACAACAGGGTATTATGGTTTCATAAATGATAATTTATGCGGCCATGTAAAAATCTGGCCACAAAGCTTCATCACCCAGCCTTTTCCTTGCATCTTCTCGAGCTAATTACTAGGTCAAAAAAGCCATTTGTAGCATCCAAGAACAACCCCCTTTCCAAACACCTCACACATTATGCAAAAATGCCAGATGCTGGCAACACCTTCTGAAAAAAGTTGGTGCAAGGGTGAGAGACTGTAGACGGAGGAGAGCAGCTGAATGCACTCGCTTTATTTGATTAATTTGTCGACCTTAAAAGAGGGAAAACCAGATGTTTTCGTCCTGCAGGAAGGTGAAATCGCTCACCGATAGTAAGCGCATATTGTCGTGAATGCGTTGGTCCACACAGGCCTTGCCTAGCTCTTTTCTTCCGTGCCCTTTGTTTATATATATAATCTGATGTAAGTAGCTGTAAGACGAGTGATCAATGTGGAGATATGTGCTAGCAAAGTGGTGCAGAAGTTGATTCTGAAGCAGAACAGAGAGAAACAGAGATGACAGACAGGGCCACTAGACCCGACTAGACTGAGGAAAGCAAAGGCAAGGCAAACAAAGAGGAGAACACAGCTCTGTGAGTGCAGAGTATCTTACTCTCTTTAGACCCAAACACAGGAGTTGACATCTCAAACAACAGATCTGATACCCTCATATGCAAGTTTGCTACACAGGCACACACAAAGTGCTTTTAGCAGTGCTGTGCATGAAGCTTTTCACAGGCATGCTGTACCGGACGCTCCTGGACAGAAGATGGACTCGGTAGGGTGGGGAAAATGCATGCAGTGTGTTTGCGTGTTGACTACAAGTCTGGAGGCCATGGAGGGGACAGGCCACTGCTTTCAGAGACATGTCAACCGGACACATTAACTCATAAAATATCTTCTGACCGCATGAAAAATGCAGGCCGACTCCAGGAGCAGGATATGTATAATTGATTCAAATGAGGAGCTCTTCCCCGGCTCGATTCGTGCGCTTGGCTTGCCTGAGCCGCTGCGCACGGGACATGGAATATAGGGCAGGGGAGGAAAGTTCCCCTGCTACAGCATGACCAGGCTGCGGTAGCGCCACACGACAGAGCGAGCGACAGGACAGCACGCAAGACAACCGTGGTAGAAAGCTTGAAGAGATTTGACTCTCTTCATGCACCATTAGTAAAATGAGCCAAGGCTGATGAGAGGGGACTTGTGAACACAGGCGGTGATGTCAAAGTTTAGAAAGAGGACGTCGCATGCGCCAGTGCATCACACAGCCTGACAGCGTGTTAGCCGAGCAGAAAGGGAAAACGATGGCCATGTCTCTGCTCCATCAGACTTAAATTGAAATATTCCTTATTGCCCTGTATAAATTGATAACACGCACACCTTTTAATAATGTATGGAATCCCTTCTGTTTAAATGTCTGTCAAGTAACTGTTTCAGTTGAGCGGACTCGAAACTGGATGAATTTTTCACAAAGCGTAACCACGGCTTTCCTTAAGCATCAACATCTCAGTCATGCAAACGAAGGCCGCCACTGCCACTAGCCTAACGGAGAGCATTCACTTTGCTCTGGACGCGCCTTTCAGAATTACAATCGCAATCACAGTTTACAACCGTCAGTATTTGCAGTGTTAGTCCCCTACAGCTGTGGTTTAGGTGTTTTCCTTGCTTCCAATACACATCCAACTAATCAGCTAACTAACCAGAACATCCAGCACTGTATTTATGAATACGTTTAGATTTTTTCATATCTATGACAGATGTTGCTTGTAGTGATTCTTAACTTGAAGTGGGTGTATTAGAGTCACGGACACTGCGTGATCCTATGAAAAAACAAACCGAGATCTACTAGTGTGGTTACTTGTGATCACTTGTGTGTTTTTAGACATTTCACATGTGAAATACTTTTCTTTAAGGGGTTCCCCTTCAACATACACCGCCATTCTCAGGGCAAAGCACTGCTGTGCTTCTAAACATGTTACATCTGATAGGATACGTCTTATTGGGTTTAAAACTTTTGCACAACCTACATCGACCCAGTCTTGATGTTAAAAATTAATTAAAAATTAAAAATAGAAATCATTGTACAAAGAGTTTTAGCAGTTTTAAAATCTTGCAAGTGCATTTTAACATTGTGATTCATATTGCATATCATGTCTTTAGGTATCGTGATATAATATTTTACCCATATTGTCCTACCTACGATTTTTTTTTTTTTTTAATAAACTTTTAATTAATGGCCCCCCTGCTGGTTGAAATGAGACTTAATGTTGCAGAGCCATGTTGGAGGTATTCTGCAGTTTACTATTCATTTGCTTCCTTTTGTAGAAGAAATGGCACGGTGGACCAGTGTGCTGTGCTGGTTTTCTACCTTCTAACATCATCTTATATTAACATTACATTTATGTGTTGTTCTGGTTTCCTGTCTTATTTATGTGGCTAATGCTAGCTAACATTACACCCAACTGTTGTTTTGGATAAGCCATGCTATTTATTGCTGAGTATTGCTACATGCTAAGTATCATGTAGCCCACTTTCTGGTTTACTTCAGAACAATGTTAGACATTGTTTTGATAAATGAAGGCATGCTCTTGTTTGCTCATTTATGTGGGTTAACGATGCTTCTTGTTTACTGTGTCATTTATATGTGTAATACCTTGCTTTAATGGTAGGAAAATTAGATGCATGTAAAGCTGTTTCTTGATTACAACTAGTTAACCTATGCTGTTAGGACCGTGTTGGACTTTATTGTATATTTATTCCCACTTATCTAGCTTTTAAATGTATTATTTTTTTTTATTATTTTTATCAGTTTGTCTCCAGGTTGCCCAGTGCTTGTCAGGTTGGGTCTGAAAATGAGACGTCACGTCTTTAAATTGTTGAAAGTTATACTGAAACAAGGTATCAATGAGGGCTTAGTTATGGTGGAGTTGTTGGGAATGAGAGGCGAAATGTGATATTACTGAGATTTTAAAAGAGCTCTCACTGGCAGATCACTACTGACAGCCAGAACTTACTTGTGAAATGGTTAGCAATTTCTCTGCTTGCTGCTTCATGGAGACGTAATCAAAACTTGAAGACGTCTGTAGAGCAGAGAAAAACCTACTACACTTTGATCAAAATTGCAGGAAAATATTTTAAATGATGGGATTAACTGTGTTTTCTGAGACTGCAAGTTTAGAGTTCATATGCTCTAGGACAGTGGAGCCTTATATTCCAGTCCTGGTGATCAACCCCCCCCCCTCAAAAAAAAGGGGTTTAGTTACACCTATTTTTAATACACACATTTAATAATCAGATACTTCTGATGGCCTTGATTAAGTGAATGAGGTGTATTAGATCAGGGTTAGGTGCATCACCAGGACTAGACACTAGGCTCCCCTGCTCTAGGACAAAAAAACAGAGCTTGGCATGTTGGTGTTGTCAACCACCAGCCTATTGGTCCCACAAACTCTAGAGGGTCGAGGTGAGAGGAAATGATCGGTTGTTCCTCTGCGTTTTATCAAAGCAGCTTCTCTCTTGCACTATAATGTTACGTGACGAGTGCGTATGAGCTCTAATCTCAGTGGAGGAAAGCTGCTTCGTTAGGCCTTTTAGTCTCCTCCTCTCCATCAGGACAAAGGTCCTGCCAGAAGCCTTCACGTGCAGCAATTACCTGGTCCAAATCAATGGCAATTGTTTTCCGCCTTTAACCTTGCGAATAAATCAGGCTTCAGCTGGAAAGTAGTTAACACTACCACTCTTGCGGCTTAGACTTCAAGGTCATTATCTGATTTAGGCGAGGGGGGGAGCAGCATTTTTCCTCCTCTCATTTTCTTTTTCTTTTCTCTCTCTCTTTTTTTTCCTCGCCTTGCTGTTGAATGGCAACCCCTAATCAAGTCTTGACTGAAGCCCGATTTTAATCACTCTTCACACAGAGCTGCCAAATTCCTACAGGCAAATAGCCATGAAAAATTTACCAGCAGTTCCTCACCTTGTGGTGTGCAGCTATTTGTTGTCCTGCTTAAATGTATAAAATAATATATTATTGAGTGGTGGGTGAGGAGGATGGGAGCAAAGAGGAAGGCACTGAGGGATTCCAAGGTCAGCTTTATGTGCCTCAGGACTAACCGATCAATATGATTTGGTCAATAACTTCTTTATTACTACACTATCACTGCGAGCGAAATAATTTTGGAGTTGAAACACATTTTTGTAGAACCAGCTCTCGGAATATTGAGCTGTGTGCCATAAAGTAATATAAAGTAATAACTCTCAGAGGAAACGTGTGTGCTTGTTTGCAATTCAAATAGGAATCACTTTTAACATATTTTACAATTAAAATGTAGTTTTGGCTGGACTTGTATTATTTGGCACCATTCTTGCAGAGCACACAAAGCACGAGAAAACACACAGTACGTTTCAAGGCACGCCACACCTCCACATAGTTTCAGCTTTGAATCCAGGCCTTTACCAGCCGTTTACAGTAACTCTCCCTCTTAAGCAGTGGCTAACAGGGCTAGGGGCACCCCCCCCCCCTCTCACAGGCAGTTCACTCTTTAGACTCTCACTGGGGGCCAATTATATGATGGAGTAAGCACACAAACGTGTGTGCCAGTGGCCCCCAGTGACGGTAGGTGTCCTCCTGTCCCAACGGCACGTCCACGTTAGGCTTTTACAATGCAGTCCCGTCCCGCTGTAACTGCGGTGCCGCGGGTGAAGGACACCAAGACGCAATAAATATGGATGCAAAACAAAAATAATATTATAATAGTACATAAAAAGGCTCCGGCATCTTTCCCGATCCAGCGGCACAGAAGTGGAGCTTTACTACAGCTTGTAAAACTGCTTTATCACCTGCCACTGCAGGCACAGAGGAGAGAGGAAAGGCACACTATACTACCTCCCTGCATTAGGGGCACTGCATCTTTTTACAGACACAGCGGCAAGCTGGCCTTTCTCCATAGCTTTCTGATGTTCTCTTCCTAAAGACACATTTGACCTTTTTTTTTTTTGCTCTGGTCCTTCATTACTCTGGTGCTTCAGAATACAGAAGGTGCTGTATTCTGCGTTGCATGAAGCCTATTATGTGCTAGATGATGTACATCATCGGTAAATCGCGTAAATAAATCAAACTTTACATCACGCTGTCAAAAGTGTAGGAGAGGTAAGGAGGCGGCACTTGGAATTCCCAAAATAAACACGAGTCTCCATAAGTCTAACTAGGATCACTCTGACATGCAGTTCTTCAATAGGAGCGTGGGGTAATCTCACCACTCAGTTCCTCGGGCCCAGGTGAGAGCTCTTTTCAGCAGAACTGTCCACGAAGAAAAGGAACAAACACAGCCCTCCTCTGACAAATGGCTCTGCGGTCAGTTACACTTTGGACTTGGCCCAGATAAAGAGAGAGAAAACCAACCACAATATCACTGATTCTTGCCATGGAAAATTCTTCCCTCAAAGAAAGACTTGGGGAAATAGCTATATATTTTATTGTTCTTCACAGAGGAATGCTTTTCTTTGGAAGTATTTTCTTCTCAAATCATGTTTGGTCAGTTCAGTAATTTTTCCTTTCCTACTAAATCAGTCACCGGGATGGAAGACGGTACTTCATCTCTCCTACTTTTTTATTATGGACTGAAATTCCTGCCATTTGCTTGCTGAGCACGGGGGCTTGCAGACTCCAAAGGGTTTGACTAGAAAAGATCAGGGCCTTCTACTCCTCTTTGACTGCACAACAGAGGCGCTCACACACTTTGACCCCTAAATGTTGTTCTATTGCTTAACCTTTGACACAGTTTATGGTTAACTGGTTAGGAGAGTTAGCAGATCTATGGCATATACTCACCTCCATGGAGACTTATTTACTATATTCCCACCTAATCACATCATGAGATATGTCTGGCTCTGTGTGTTTTGTAGCAATCACTGCAAATTGTGAAGACTTATAATCTTAAGTAAAGGTTATAATCAATATATAATGTAATGCAATGTATATTAACATAATATATATAACATTATTAATAAAAAATATATATATATATTACAAGACTCAGATTCAGGTTGTTATTGCGTGTGCACACACATACATGTTGGGGTAAGGGTCCCTAAGAAGACACAGTGTTGGTTGTAACCCTCTGTGTATAGAGAGGTTTGGAGAAGGAATGAGCTGCTGCATATGGGGTGAATGGGGTGAGGAATTTGGGGCTACTCTGTGTGGGTAGAAAGGCCTTGAAGAGTGTAGACAGGGTCACACAATGTGACTGTTGTTTCAGCGAGCAGAGCGTAGACCAGGGCATATTGCTTTAATGGTGGCCATTTCCGCCAGACGAAGGGGTTAGACTCTGATCTCCAATAGCCAGAGCTTTCTTTGAGTGTAGAGCTGTCTGAGTGTTCTAGGACTTTCCTGAAAAAAGCAACTGAGTGAAAAATAGTAATACTGTTAGCTTAGATTAAATAGCATGAGTGATTGCTAGCCAGTCAGTTAGCTCATTTGCACACTGGAACACTGGAAACGGCATTCTATAAGAAGACAGGAGGAAACCTGAGTACCCAATGGAAAGCCACATGGACGCGGGCAGAACACACCAAACTACGGTGACCAAAGTAGGGTCTAAACCCACACGTTTTATCATTAGAACCAGACAGAATGCTTTTTCTAGTCAGAGTCATGTTTCAGCACCCTTTACAAATATTTCAGCTGTTCAGCTGGCTTTTGCTTTAAGCTAGAAGGCCAACCCCCTCTGATAAGTGGAGCTGGGGCTAAGAGATTTGACTTAGTTAAAGGGAGGAGATGGGACGATGGTTGGTTGCGAAAACTTTGTCATGAACTTAGAAAGTAAAGATGGAGTTTTTAGGATGTTTGGGAGGACGTCCACTTAGAGTTGGAAACAATGAATTGATTAATATACATTGCAATTTATCAACAAGAAACACTATTTGCCAATGATTCATTACAAATTAAGAACAATCTTTTGGTTTCTACTGTCCACTGGAATTAATCCACAGTTCTTCTCCTTCACCTCACAGCTTGTGGTCACCAGTAGAAAGAGATTATGAGAGACACCTGCACTGACATTGAGCCTCCCTCATTTTCCAGCTCTGTAGGTAATTTTAAATATGCTGTTAATGAGGTGTAGAGGTTATAATATCACAATTTTATTGTTCATGCACCATAATTATAACAGTTGACCTCAACAAAATTTACAATCTGGTAAGTCTAGATCTGTGCAATACTAGTCCAATTTGTCCAAAATATTGTTCATAAGAGTTTTTATGTCAGTTTGCCAGCATTTCCCTGCTCTAACACACCTACCGAACCTGATAATTAACAGATGAGTTGACACAGGTGTGTTTGAACAGGAAATCACCAACCTGTGCTGGACTCTGGCCCTCTAGGACTGGAACGGATTATTTCTGGTCTCAATAGTACGGTCAGAAATTAAGGATTGATGTCATGCTGTTCTATAAAAGTTATGCTTTTTGTTTCCTGAACATTTTTCATTCATTTCCCTGCCTACATTAATAGCAGTGTATTATATCAGGGTACTGGTCATGACAAATAGACAAAGTGCTTAGAAGGAACCTGGAGACAGTCCTTCCCTCTCTCAGCTGTCATGCAAAATAAAATAAATGATACAAAAAAAAAAATATATATATAAAAAGCCAGCGCACACATCTACACACAGTCCTTTTCCTAATGGAAATCACAGTATCACTCTAACGTCTCATATCCTAGGAGGCTCCAGTCAACATGACGGCCACATTTACATATACTGCTGCGGCCTGTGTGTGATTATATATGCCAACGACTTCCATGCCCTCCTGCATGGTGGAGACACATTTCTCCTTCATCTGCTGGCGATGGCCAACGACCTGAGTGAGTGTGTGCGTGGAGGCTAATACTTTAGGGCCCAAGAAATATCTTAAATAATGAAAGATGCCACTCCAAGAGTCAGAGGAAGCGTCTCCCTTTTCACTTCTTCAAGAAGTGATTATTTTGAAAAAAAAATGAGAAAAATGAAAAAAAAATTGCGTTGATGACACGTGTAAGCCTGGCACATTCAAAAATATATATATATTTCTGCTCTCTTCCCTTTCCCTCTCTCCCTCTCTTGCCCTCCCTCCCCTTCAGAGACATCCAGAATACATTTGCGCATTGACACAATGCTTCCCCGGCTTAACGTTTCAACATAGCAGCGATGAATCATTCGAGGACTAATGTATTCAGGACAGGCGAGGACCAACTGCTGCTATCAAAGGACTTGCTTGAATAACTGTAATAACTGGAAAATTATTTTGATAGCCTGAAACAATCTTATATATCACAGAACTTTATTAAAATAATATCAAATCAAATTAGCCTGTATCCCCATAATGAATTAAGTAACAGGTTACGCTGATATTAATCTCGACTAGCTCGCAGGCATTGCGGCAGGAGCATTTAATAAGCCGGTCCCTGTTGCTCTGAAGGGCTAGAAATCCTCGAGTACCGGTGCTTATTCAGGGAAAAATACATCAAAAGCCTCTCTCCCTCTCTAAATAATGTGCCCGTTTTCTCTGCCTTTGGTGAAATTATTCATAAGGAGAGGAAAATCTTGGTGAAATCTCGTGAGGGTTCTGATTAGCAGCTGACCCATGGGGACGCTACGTATCCTAATCCCCTAAATGCCTCGCCGTCTCCCTCCCACCCATGCGCCGCGGAGCAGACCGCACGGGCCCTGAAATAATAATATAATCATGTTTTCTTATGGCGGCGTGGAGCAGCCGGGCCGGGCTGGAGCCGCAGCGGGCCTTCCCGGCCCCGGTGCAGCTGTCTGGGCTTGTGCTTGCTGCTCAGGCCCCGGCCTGACTCTCCAGCCCCCCAGCTCTTCTGCCTCTTCTCTCTCTCTCTGTCTCTCTCTCTCTCTCTCTCTCCCTTTGCCACTTGGATACTGTCCATTTTCAGGGCTAAGAACCTGCTGGAGGCTCTTTAAATTTTTTAATAGAGCCCAGATGAAGCAGTGCTGGGGAGAGGAGAAGACAGCTCGTGTCAGTTTTTCCCCCGGCTCCCAGAGGGCCAGTAGCCCTGTAATGATCTGGTAAGGCTACAGATTAAAGTCGAGCTGGAGTCCAAGAAAGAAGGGGGGGAAAGAGAGCTGCCAGTTGCTCTTCACTCGCTTTCTCTCACTCTCGCTCTCGCTCGCTCTATCACTCTCTCTCTCTCTCTTTTTCTCTCTTGCACTGTCTCCCTCCCTCTGTCTTTCTCTGTCTCTCTTTTGTCTCTCTGTCCTTACCTCTCTCTCTTTCCCACACTGCAGCACCGCTGCTCTCTCTCTCCCCCAGTGTTTGCTCTGCCTGGTGGGGAGGCGGGTGGGTGGGGAAGCTGGAGGATGAGGGTACGGTGAGTGCCGGAGAGCCTGGTCACAATGCCACCGCCATACTTTTCTTTTCCTCTGTTTTCATTCCTTTTTTCTCTCATACTGCCTACTTCCCCTAGCAGTTTTTGTTCGCTTTTCGCTGTTATCTTCTTCCCCCTACTTCGCTATCGCCACTGCCTCCACCCCCCTTTTCCCTTCCCCACATCTCCCCCCCCCACCACACCACATCCCTCCACCCCCCCGTTCTTCCCCTCTTCGCCCCTCGTTCCCTCCGGTCTGCCTGGCTTGTTGTGTTGCCCTGCAAACCGCGCTACATAACCATCCTCCAGGGTGGACACTAAATCTTTTGATGCAGGCGGAGTAGTGATAACATCTGAACTAGGGGAGTCTTCTCAGGGCATGCTTGACAGATGTAGCGGGGCCTTTTAGGATTTAGTGCTAGAGCGTATCTATTACAGGCGCTGCGGCAGGGCTTGGCAGGCCCGCCTGGTAATCTCCCATGAATTTCTGTCCAACTTATCGCAGACCTGGGACAGGTTTCTGCAGGAAGTGGAATCGCTGGATCTCCTCTCCCAAAGACACAGCAGACAGGCCAGGCCTTTGAACTTTACATTACCACCACAGATAGCAAGGACACGGACATTGCTCAGACGAAAGCGAGATCAACAGGATTCACGTTCACGATTGACGCTCCGTACCATGCATAAGCAACCGCCTCGATATCCAGTCGGACTTCAGTCCTCTGCTGCGAAACACAAAATTTCAGTTCACCTTTAGGGTGAGAGAGTGGATTGTTTTCTGTCGTCTAATGACTCTCGCCCTTCTAGAGTGAACTCTACAGACAAACAGGCACAATCCCTTCTGTGTCCCCAAGACCAGGAAACCGATGGACTATTAAAATAAAAGCTGTAATTATGCTAATATATTCAAAACGGATAATCATAAACATCCTAGAGAAATAATATACAGACGCGTACAGAGATATGAATATCAAGTAGATAAAGAAACGCTGCCATAGGCTACAGAGGAGAGCAGATTTGGTATGGACGGCTTTTTCATGTGGGCACAAGAGAAATAGGCTATGGGTTTTGTCTGTGCTCAAGATTGTGTGTATGCGTGTGTGTGTGTGTGTGCTTCTATGTACATGATAGTGAAAGACAGAGAGGCAGAGATCATGTGTTTGTAGTTAAGTGTGTGTGTGTATGTATGTATGTGTGTGTAGATTTATGTATGTGTGTGTGTGTGTGTGTGTGGGTGTGTGTGTGTGTGTGTGTGTGTGCGCGCGCGCATCAGTGCAGGATGCGAGTAAATGTTTGTGTTTGTTCCATCCCTCTGGAGGGTTTGATCCCGTGCCATCTGGCAGCTTGGGGCGATGTGGGCCGTCATCTTCCTCATCTGATGGTTTCTCTGCCCCCCATGCCCTCCCCTCGACACCCCTCCACACCTCCGCATCCCCTCTTCCCCTCTTAAGACACCACTCCCCCGTTCTCGAATCCTCTGTTTCCCCCTTCTCCAGCCTGTCATCCTTCGCTTTGACACCGCCATCTCCCACACACTAGCACATGCCTGCACCGACACAGCGTCTGCCAAAAGTCTCTCCGAAGTGTGGAAAAAGACGAACGTGGCTGGATTTGGGGATGAAATGCACTCATATGGTACTAACGGGATGGCTATAGCTGAAGTCATTCTGCGATTAGCGTGCACAGAGGTCTGTGTCGAGTTTTAAGGCTGTTTAAGGAGCGAGCGTTGCAGTAACAGTGTAATGCGATTTGGCAAATTGTTGTGATCATTAGAGTAAGCACATAAAGCATTTGCCTTTCACTTCTATAGGATAGAAAGAGCAATCTATGATGAATAGTTAGATAAGTGACCTAGCATCCAATTACTACTGTTACTCTCTCCAGCCCAGTGGAGGGGCTCTCGAGCTGCTGGATATTTGACCATTATGGCTTATTTCACTTTGTGACTTCAGGCAATTATTTCCCTACTGGCCCATTTAACTCATTCAGCTCTTTCCCCACCGCTCCCTCATCAGGCGCAGAAAATAGTGCGAAAATAATCCTGTGCACACTTGTCACTTCTCCCAGTTTGATGTGAGTGGATTGTTTCTGTGAGAGAGAGTGAGTGTGTGTGTGTGTGTGTGTGTGTGTGTGTGTGTGTGTGTGTGTGTGTGTGTGTTTGTGTGTGCACATTTCCTGTGCTTCCTTTAACTGTGTACAGGTTTGGTTTCCCCATGAGAGAGAGAGCAAGAGAGAGAGAGCGAGAAAAAAAAGAGTGTGTGTGTGTGTGTGTGTTTTTGCTCCGGGGCAGGTAAAGTAAGACTGAGGTAGAGTTTAAGGAGACCTGGGTTCTGTGACTACCTCCACTGTACACTAACTCACCTCAGGCTAAACACTGTCCATGAGCGTCTGCTCCACTTCCTACAGCTGTGACCTCCCATCTACGCGCGCACACACACACAAACATTTAAACACACATTCACACTGACTCAGATACACACAGACACAGACGTATATAGTCGCAGTTGTGTTAGAGTATAACTGTATGACTGTGACATAATAGTACCACTGCATCTGAAGTGTAAGGTCTTGCAAAGAGGAATAAGGCCCAGCTGTTGCTCAGGTAGTCAGTGCTTGCGTGCGGGTACTGAAAGTGGGAATTGAAATATGTTATAGATTAAGTTGTATCACTTTCATTCACAACTCTAATTATATTAGAAGACTATAAGCATGGCGAGTGAACTGAATGAAGAGTTCATTTAGACAGCTGTGATAGAGCTTTAATCCACTGAGATATCAGCATACTGGCCACACATATATGATATCTCTATATATTACACTGTGACAGCTCACTAGGACATTGAAGGAATTGCTCATTAGCTCCTTATTAACGGAATTGGAATATGGGGATGGATGTGCAGCTAATGATAAAAATAATTAAACTAAACTAAAAAAAATAATAAAATAAGGATTGTTTTTCGTCTTCTTATTATTACAACGACAGTAATTATTATTATTATTATCCATCCATCCATTTTCTTATGCGCTTCTTCCTGGTCAGGGTTGTGGTAGGTCTAGAACCTATACCCAGAATTTTTGGGCGCAAGGCAGGAATACCCCCTATATAAGCCACCAGTCTATTTCAGGGTACCACACCCAGTCATTTCACATTATTATTATTATTTTTATGTATTTATTTATTTATATTATTACAATGACAGTGATTATTTTTATTATTTATCCTTCCATCTTCTTATATGATTCTTTTTGGTCAGGGTTGTGGTGGGTCTGAAACCTATACCTGGAATCATTGGGCGCAAGGCAGGAATACCACCAGTCCATCGCAGGGTACCACACTCAGCCATTTGAAAAATAAATAAATAAATAAACAATAGTTATTCTAATAATTATTGTATTATTATTATTATTATTATTATTATTATTACTACTACTACAATAATGCACTGTTTTTTTTTCTCGTCTCTCATTGTTTCTGCTTGGACTGCTCTCTCCTGTGTGCTGGAGAGGTGTGTTTTCTAGGCCAGGGTGTAAAAGTGTGTGTATGTGTGTGTGCGCGTGTGTGTGTGAGGTACAGTGCCCTGGGTGCTGTGCTGCCTGTGGAAACATATGGCTAATCTTTCCCGGTCACCATCGCCACTTTTATCTTCTCCCACCCTGACTCTCCGCTGTTTGATGTCAAATTAGTCCAGGAATAACTAATTCTTTATTCTCCTGAATCTGGCACACTGAAAGAACTTTGTTGTAGTCCTGGGAGGCAAACAATGCTTCAAGGAGTTAAACCTAATGAAAGCCTTTGATCCTGAAAGATATTAGAGAGAGGGAGAGAGAGAGACAGAGAGAGAGAGAGAGAGAGAGAGAGAGAGAGAGCAAGAGAGAGTGAGAGAGAGTGAGATGGGGGGAAAACAGTCAACTCGCTGAAAATCCAACTGCACAAATCGAAATGCAAATGAAATCTGAAGGGTTTTCTTTTTTTTTATTAATATATTATTATTCTTTTCTTTCTCCCTTTTTTAATTAATCATCCTGCTTTGTTTGTATCAGTCTTAACCTACTAAAGTATGAAATCTTTTTCTCTTTGGCACATCATTCCTTATTTATATCATTGGGAATGAAAGTGCTATTTTCCAAGTTGTTACAACAGATTAAAGTGTCAGAACGCTAAAGGAGAAACACAGGGACAGACAATGCGGAGAGGAGGAGAAGGGGGAGAAAAAAAGAGATGGGGAACAGAAATAGATTTGTGTAAGTAGTTTTCCTTTTGGGCGTTTTAGCATTGTTAATTTTCCTCAGCTTTTCTCTGCTTAGTGTATTATGATAGCTCTCCCTAGAGCAAATAAAGTGAAATTGTCTAGTGCGCGGCAGTCCTTAATGACTGCTTTGTTGGGATGTCAGTGCCGTCGCTGACGAGATGGGAGCGTGGCTGACCCAGGCTTTTAAGATGTGACAGTGAACATGTGTAATTGAAAAGAGCTGAAGGTGAAAGCGGCTCCTCCTGCTTTGTTCGAGTAGCGGGATGAGTCTCCACACGAATTCCTCCACCATCTCTCATGTAAAGCTGCTGTCTTAGGAACCCCTAGTACCTCCAGAAAAGTAGCTTTACATCAGAAGGAAGAAAAAGTGTGAGTCCCACTTTATAGTAAGCCTGTATAATAACTGTGTCAATACACATTAACAATCTGTGCAATGACAATGTACCTACTGTTACAAATGCATTACAGCCTGGGAAGCATAGCAGCATGCTGTCATGAAAAAGAATTGCCATGTTTTTAATGCATTAACACAAATTCATAAAAAAAACGGTCTGTAATAACTGTGTAGTAACATATTAATATCACATTAATAACAGTGTAACAACTGGTGATGTAGTTTATTACAGTTAGTTAGTTAATTAGTATTTTTATTTATTTATTATTTACTTATTAGTAGTAATTACATGTTATTTGTTCCAATTAGTCGATTAACCTAATGACAATATTTCTAGACAAATATTCTAAATGGTTTGTGAATGTGTGTCTGTGTGTGTTTGATTAAACTAATTTAACCATAAAGAAAATTAAAATGAATTAATTATATTCACTTAAAAATACACAGGATGCACTTCAGGGCATTATTCTGCAAAAAAACAGTGTTAACAGATAACCTCTGATTTATGTCATAGCCACCCTTTACCTGAAATAGAGTATTAGTATTTTTACCTAAATACTACAGTTAATACTTAAATTAGTTGCAACTTGGAACATTTTGCATCACTGTGGTAAGATGTAGTCATAGTAATCACTGACAGACGTATTTTTGCACCAATGTAGTTCAAGGTAAATAAGTAAAACAATTTACAGGCCGCAGCAACAGGCTGTAATGTTAGTTTAAGTTATTCTCTACTTGGACAGAATAATAGGAAACTTCCAAATAACATTATTAGATAATGCATGTTTCAACATTACGTTACCATAACAGAAGCAGTGTGAAAATAACTTGGGGCGATGAGGACACGACACTTACAGTTCATATACAAGTGCTTGTCAACAGCTGTAACAGGAACAGCAGCCTTCATATAAACAAAGTTATCTTTATCTTTTTACACATACATAAACACTGACAAGAGGGTATGCTGTTACAGCTATTGAGATCCACTGTTACATCACCATTAGATGTTATTATCTGGATTATTAATGTGCAATTACACAGTTATTAAACATACTTAATGTAAAATGGGACCTTTTAAAAGGATTGCTCTTAAAAATCGAGTTGTCCATTCCTTATAAAATGTCTATGTAGTATAAATGCCAGCTGATGTTGGTTTCTCAGAGATGTAAAAAAAAAACAGCAACAGAAGTTAGGAGGGATTTGGGGACTTTCCTGAGCATGGAGATGCAGCTGGAGCTGTGTAGCACTTTTAGAAAATACAGGAGGAAGTTGACAGGTCCGATTCTAACGAACAAAGACTGACAGAAGAACTTTGTGGAGAGCATTCTCAGCCTCGGGTTCACACAGACGTCCCAAAGACTCTACAGCTGCAGCATGGATGATATGTGTCTTTCATAAGCCTTAACTGAAACCCTTTCTTGGTTCATGTTATTGTGTCTTCCTCTTTTTGTGTTTATATAGACCTGTACTTCCTCTTTTCTGTGTGTGTGTGTTTGCGTGTGTTTGTGTGTATATGTGTGGGAGTGTATGCGTGCGCTCCCCAGCTGCGAGTGGTCAGGCCTGGCCTGAGGGCTTGGCTCACTGGACTGATGAACTGCAGGCTTGTTGCCCCGGGGGGCAGTTGAGAAAGGGCCACGGCGGCCTCCCCCTCTTTTCTCTTTCTTTCCTCCTTTTCTTCCAATTTCTCGGCCTCAGCCCGGGCAAAAGCAAATAAAGAGATCTTGAGGAGGTGGCAGAGTGGCAGGTCCCCGAAATGTAAAGTGTGCGCAATCACTCAGATACAAGTGGCACCGCTAAAAATTGCCTTCATATATCAGCTTATGGTTTACAGGCACTGGCAGAAAGGACGCCGAAAGGTCAGAGGGAGAAACATATAGATGTGTCAAGCCTGGCGCTCAGGGCGGCAGGACCGCGGGATGATGGGATGTGATATGGGCTCTGGAGGGACTGAAGAAGTGCTTGATGGGGCAGTATTCTTCTCTTTCTTTCTCTCTTACTCTCTCTTTCTCTCTCTCTCTCACCACTACCACCACCCCCTCCTCGCCCCCTTCACTTCTCCAGTGGAGAGAAGAGCAGGCGTGCAGGCGTCAGCACCGGAGACCAGGTACACCAGGGCTGTAACCTCTCCTGCCGACCCCCAGTGACAAGACAGATAGCTCCATTCATCTGCGGCTGAGCAGTGGCGCGCGCCCGCATTTTTCACCCTAAGCCCAGGATGGATCTGCTCGCTGGGAGGAATGTCAGCGGCCTGAATGCCCTGATCTGTCATGTGCCCACCATCTTCACACATATCGCACACCGACTCTGACACAGGGAGACACACCTTCGCCAGCCAGACGGAGAGAGACGGAGAGAGAGAGAGAAAGAGGGAGAGAGAGGGGCAGGCAGGTAGGTAGAGAGACGTCCACCACGTCAAGAGAAAGTGAGGGAAAAGTGAGAGTGTCACGTGTACCAGTGTCCGATGCAACTTTGAAGATAACTGTGAAAATAAACAGGGAAAATTAATGTTTATTAACATTAAAGAGGGGATGTACCAATCGTCTGCAGCGGTACTGAAAAATTAACAGAGACATCATTTGTTTATGCAGCTCTGATCATATTAACTGAATCAGGGATGTTCAATTGGGAGTTTGTTAGTAATTCCTTAAAGGGCTCATATCCTAGATTTGTTGTGTCCTTTTGAAGTCCACTCATTACATTTGAGTGATGTTTTGTACCCAAAACACTCATCATTTATTTTTATTCAGTCATCAAATCTTCCTTTACCTCTATTTTTGTCAAGGGCCAGTTTCCTTTATTTGTCTTGGATTTTATATTTTTCCTTGAGGTCCATTTACAATGTTTGTACAGCTTTATGTTCCAGAAATGGTTATAATTAATTTTTATTTAACCAGCGCTACCACTATGGCCCAGGGGTCACAAGTTCGAATTACAAACCATCCGCAGCCAGAGTCCAGGAGAGCACAAATGGCCATGCTCTTTCCATGGAGGTCGACTCTGTCCCCTCATAACTTGTAAGTGACATTTGCCGGCACAGGCATTTGGGGTTAGGCTGGCTTCTCATGTAGCAGAACAGAGTCAAGTCCTTACCTTCCTAGTGCTGGGGGAGTTACGAACGGGTGGGTTAATTGGCAATACAAATCTGATCACTCAAACCACTTCAGGAGGAGGTCTGAGATGCACTTGAGCTCACTCAAAAACCAAAACCCCTCCCAGTACAACTAAAACACCAGTAATAATTGCTGCACAATGAGTGGATTTACATATTCTGTCCCACACTGCGATCCGATTTCAGTTTGACTAACTGGAGGCACATTTGACTACAAAGTGTAAATGCATGTGGTTAAAAGCTTACCAGGATACAATCCAGATGCTAATCACATAAATTGACCAGGTGTAAATGGGATCAAAAAGAACTCTGCATATATGCATGTATGTACATATTACTTTAAAGCAACAGTATGTAACATTTTACCTTAAAAAAGCAACTTCAAAATCATGGTGATGCTCCACAGACCTGTAATAGGGAGAACAGTGTCTCTATTGTTGCTACTTCAGGCTTAGCACGCTAGAAACTGCACTCTGTACCTCTGGTGAAGTGTGCAGGAAAATGCTGGCGAGAACTGAGAAGCACTAGTGTTAACAATAATGTAAAATCCTGTAATATTAATCTACAGTGACAGTCCACATGCTTCTTTCACTTCAGATCTCAGTTATGTATCTCTCAGCTTGTCCAGAAATGCATGTGTACAGCACATCCTTTAGGAGTGGCTCAAAGCACAATTTACACTTCCCAACTGTAGAGGGAGCCCGGGAGCAAGAAATACCAATTCTCACATAATGCTGCTTTAAATGTCTTTATTTCAATAAAGTGTGAAAAGTCTGCTCTGATTGGTTGCCCTCATTGGTTGCCCCATTAAAATCAGGAGTTCTCAGCGAGTGTCATATTTACAGAGCTTTACCCCCATCATAGCCTGCATGAGTGGAACTTTATTGATCACTGTGTACAGATATAATCACTTTCAAATTCATGCTCCAGCTCTATGGCCTCATGTATCGACTGAGTTTTACTTGCGTCTCTCTCTGTCTATGCAAGCTGCTCTGTGTGTGTGTGTGTGTGTGTGTGGTGGGTGAAGCGGCCTGTAATGCTGTGATGTTTTACGAGGTGTCATCCTTTGTTTCCTCTTCAGTGTTTTATCATTGCTGGTGGGAGTGAGCACTTGTGCTAAATCCAGCAGAGGGCTGTGCAGCAGAGAGAGAGAGAGAGAAAGAGAGAGAGAGAGAGAGAGAGAGAGAGAGAGAGAGAGAGGACATAAGCCAGTCTGTCCCAGCACAATCCAGCTAAGAATTAGGCTATAAAAGGCAATGGTGAGTATTATCACGAGTGTAGATTAAAAATGTCAACGCTACAAATGAGAACACACACACACACACACAGTTTACCCAGAGAGAAGCAATAGCATTTTGTACTTACAGATCTGGGGCTCTCCCAGTCTCAGACTCAGCCAGTCAGTGATGCCCTGAATGCCTGCATCAGGGTGCTACTGCTGTGTAAGGAGACTGTAAAAACATGTTCCATTGAGCTCAAGGTGGTCAGTCAAATGTGTTGAGTCACTAATTCCACACATTCCAGCAGAACTTCAGTAGTTTAAGTGAGTTCAGTGTTTCTATAAAAAAAAATCCAGGCCAAAATAATCAAATCGAACTGAATCAAATTGGGGCAGCATGGCGGCGGCACAGGTTGAGGGGTCTGGGGTTGTGAATTCAGTTTTTTTTTTGGTCACTGCCTGTGAGGAGTTTGATGTGTTCTACAGTTTCATCCCTCATCCCACCTCCCACAAAACACATGGTAGGTGAATTGGCCATGCTCAGCTGCCCCAAGGATATGAATATGTGTGGAACCCTGCAGTTTCTGCCTTGTGTCCAATGATTGCAGGTAGGCTCCAGACTCACTGCAACCCTGACCAGAAAAAAAAGAAGATAAGAAGATAAATTAATAAAGCGAATTAAATCGAATTGTGATGAAATTAGAAATTAGCATTGGACCCTTATCTGAAGAATAGTCAAGTCAAGTCAAGTCAAATTTATTTGTATAGCGCTTTTTACAACTGTTGTCGTCACAAAGCAGCTTTACATAATTATTACTTAATAAAGAACAGATTTAGAGAAGAAAGAAGAAACAACATGAAGCGTCAAAGACCCCCGTGAGCAAGCCAACGGCGACAGTGGCAAGGAAAAACTCCCTCAGAGCTGGAGGAAGAAACCTTGGGAGGAACCAAGACTCACAAGGGGGACCCATCCTCCTCTGGCCAGACTGTTTTAAACATTAATGATAAAAATTACCAAACCAGGTACAACAGAAAGTTAATAGTTGTGATATTAATAGTGTCAGACAGGCACGAGTCCATCTAGGTTTCAGCACGGCCACCAAACAGGCAGCAGCGGCTGGCGGGTGAGCCATGGGTGGTGGCGGGTTGGGGGGGGGGAGAATACACTTTTGCCTTTTGGTTGAATTGGACATTTGAATGATCAATATGCTATTTGTGTAAATTTGATGGGTTTGGAATTTCAGGAAAGAAGATGGGATTATCTGCTGCCAGTAGAGAATTCTAAAGGGAAAATCCCATCTCTCCCTATAACACAGCCTGTTCAGTTAAGCCATTGATAAAGTATTTATCTTTCATATGCCAATCTGACTTAAAAGTAAGTTACTGGAACGTCAAAAGACACATTTCTGCACATTCTTTCTTCAACAGTTTCCTTTTCAGACTTTTCAGTTTGGCCCAAACCAAAAAAGCAGGTGTGAAAGGTCAGAACACTGTCCGGACCAAAGGGCCAAAACTGCAAGATCGTTCTTTAGTTGGTTTGCAGTGTGAAAACACTGTTTGGGCTGATGTAGTTTAGACCAAGTTGAGGCAAGCTATCATCACCCATCAAACAACAGAAGCCAAAAAAGAACCAAAAAAGAAGTCGAAGATGTCGGCAATGATTTGATTGTTCCACGAAGAGCCCATTCATTTAGTACGGCTGAACCAGTCTCGAGTACTGCACTTGAAGTCAGTGCTGCTGGTAGTAATGCTATCATATCAGCAGCTCAGCGGCAACAAAATCAATCTGTTCATTCATTTTTTCCGGGAAAGGCTACCTGCCAAATTGACAACGCACCAATGTCAGACGCTCGTCCTTCTGCAAACCAATCAATGTCAAATATAGGGAGACGCAGCCCGTATGCACTATATGTCCAAAAGTTTGTGGACACCCCTTCTAATGAATTTGTTCAGCTACTTTAAGTTGCACCCATTGCTGACACAGATGTACAAATGCACACACACACACACAGCTTGTCTAATCCCTGTAAGGAAGTATTGCTATAAGAACATTGATCTGTGGAGCAGAGGAACAGTGTTATCTGGAATGATGGTGCTCCATCTAATACTTTTGTGATGAGGTGGGGTGGGAAGAATTGGATTCTTGAGACCCTTGATTTTGAAAGAAAAAGTAGTAGGTGTCCCAATACTTTTATCCATATAGTGCAGGTAGAGGTATAGGTAATGGCAGGGCGCAGGTATGTTAAGCAAAGCTCTTTGGTACGCTCGCTAAACTGCAGGTTTGTGAAACCAAATCTAATGTTCATTAAATGTTTACAGTGTCACAAAATCATATTTCACAGATTTCAGGTGTGAAAACGCTCACAGTGAGCCAAGACTGAACTGTGTGTCGTACAGTGTCAGTGTTCATCTCTGCATCATATACAGTGTTGCTGTTCATGGCTTAATGTCCCAGTGTCCACTCTTCCCTGTGGGCTGTCTCATCATTAAACACACTTTGTGATCCACCTGGTTTGGCATTTGATTGACATGGGTCAACTCTAGCAGTCAATTCTAAGAGTACTGGGTATATGAAAGTGTGTGTGGGTGTGTGTGTGTGTGTATAAGTGTGTGTGTATGCACTGTGCATTGTGTGAAGCTGAAATAATGATGATTTAAATCAGAAATCCAAAAAGGTGTTCAGGCCGCATCTGGTGTGAGGCACAGTGGCAGCGGCTGCGGTGCTCACACACAGCTTCACCGGACCACTA
Source organism: Salminus brasiliensis (assembly GCF_030463535.1). Taxonomy (NCBI): domain Eukaryota; kingdom Metazoa; phylum Chordata; class Actinopteri; order Characiformes; family Bryconidae; genus Salminus; species Salminus brasiliensis. The sequence continues at coordinate 34,527,421 of NC_132881.1, read as the reverse complement.
GCAGATGCCAATTTTCTGCCCCGTTGAGGCCTCCTGGAGGAACACTGCCCTGCCTGCCTCGTGCCCTGCTCTCAGCCCTAGCATTTCACAAATTTAGCCACACACACACATACACATACACACACACACACACACACACACACAGACTCGTGACTACTCCTGCTCATCCCATGGCCACTTCAGAGCACATCTCTGCCCTGCAGTTAGCACAGTCTGTAGACTCTGTGTGTTTGTGTATTTGTGTTTGTGTGTGTGTGGCTAAATTTTCTGTTTGTGTGTTTGTGTGTGTGTGTGTCTGTGTGTGTGTGAAAACACACAGCAGTGGCCTGATTTCCTCTCAGCTCTGAGGCTGAAGCCACACATCAAGCCGTGGTGTGTTATGTGTGCTGATGTTGACCATGCAGCCCTGTCTTCTGGACAAGCCCATGCTTTTAGTGCAGGAACACTAAAAGGCTGCTGAGGTCCAGGCTTCCTCTGTACCTGGATGCACACACTCGCTGACGCTATGTCTCTGCTCAGACAGAGGTGTACTGTGTGGAACTGTGTTGACTGTATCTGTATCTGTATGGAGTTAGGCCCTGTGTCCATTAGCTACTGTTAGATTGTCAGCTGCTAATATTTTTGCCGTAGACGTGCGTATCCTCAACAATTCCTGTGTTCTCATGAAACTAATTCCATGTCTACAAAATTATATATACCATCATTATATTACGGAAACAAAACCTCTCATATTATTAAAGTTTGTGTAAAAAGTAATAATGGTTTATTCCAAGTATTTCGCATGATTGATAATGGTCCATTCATCATGAAATGTTCAAACATCTGGCTGAAACAAACAGCCTAAACCAGCATGAATTTTGTATTTAATTATGTAATTTAATTACAATTATTGTTACTAATACTATTAGTACTAAAATCTTACACAGAAGCACACCTGCTCACTTGTGCCCAGCAGTCAGCTGATCATTCAGCAGTGGGGTCTTCATAGGTCCAATGGTGATTTTCTTACCTTCAAATGATTCTTTAAAATAGGGTGGAGTCTTTTGAGGCTGAGAGAATATGTACAGCTGGAAGTCCTGAAAGGAACGATACATTGCTTTGTCGAGTATGTTGTTGAAAGTCTCAATGCAATCAAAAGCCTTGCCTGCACTAAGCTAATGTGTAACCGTATACCAAAGTCACAGTTCAGGACCTTCTGACTTTTCAGTTTGAAAAGCAGGTGTGATAGGTGCCTTGGACCACGGATAAGACCACCAAAATTGGGTCTTATCAAAAGTGGCGGCCTCAGATGGTTCAGACTGTATTTCAGCTCAATGACAGGAAGTTGAGGCAGGATGCCCCCCTGTGCTTAGCTAGTATCCTTTAGAGGTGTCACAGTGCACAAAAGTCACACAATGGTTTAGTACACACTGCAAGGACATTAATAGACTAGAAGTAGAGTAGCTCAGCTAGCTAGCTAGTTAGTTAGGTATACTAACCTGTGAACAAGGTCTAATTTCTTGCCCCTATTAGTCATGGTACACTTTAGTGTAGTCAGGGGTAAAGTGTGCTTTATATTCTTTACTTTTTTACCACTAAACTGAACTGATGGACACTGAAATTGATGATTGCCCACAGAGGAAAAATAGATTTCCAGGGTATTGTATATAATTTGCAGGTGTCAAATAAGCTGCTACAAATGTGTGTGACTTCCAGGAGAGTTGGGATGTCTGGAGATAAACGTTTCATATATAACAGGCATGCATTCATTGCAATAGAGCAACACCATGCACTACACATGTTAATAATTGCCTAATTGGTGGTAAAGCTAAAACCCCTTCATTTAATCACAACTGCAGCCAATAAGCAAAGTGGTGTAATTCCCTTTGAGCTCCAAGATTAATAACTGCACATGCTGTAGATGGTCTGGGAGTGATTGTTTGAAAAATAAACTTTGCAGTGACTTTTTTTTTTGCAAGTGTTTGTTATGGCGGCGTGGGGAGAGTGTGGCTCGAGAAGGGGGGGTGGTGGGTGGAGGTTTATTTATTTGGCTTGATTTTCACTCCTAATCTCACCCTGCTCATGCAAATGGAGCGAGTGAGGAAGGTGCCGTGGTTATCTTTCTTTACATCAATAAATAAAAGGCTCCAGTGGACCACAGGGCCCTGCTAATTTTCCAAACCAGTGAAGAGGCTTTTTATATGGGGAACACCTCTTCCATTCCACCTCTCTCTCTCTCTCTCTCTCTCTCTCTCTTGCACTCTCTCTCTCTCTCTCTCTCTCTCTCTCTCTCTCTCTCTCTCTCTCCACTCTCTCACAAACTCTCCTTGTGTCTCACTCTGCAGTCCCAGCCTCTTTCATTTCCGTCGCTGTTTCGTCTTGTCTTTACAGTGGCTGTATTCTCCCTCTTTTGCAGGCGTAGATGGGGCCGTGCCTGTCCGTGTGTGTCCGCGCATGTGTGTGCATGCTGGGCCGAGAGTGGCCTGGACACTTCGGGGACGGATTTGCATCAGGTTCCTGTGAGGTAAGAGGACGGAGCATTAAAGGCCAAGCCGTAATCTCTCCATGTCATCTAATCTCCTCGTATTAAGTTTCTCCTGGACGATAAGACGCCCGGGTGGCCACCTTGGCCGGACAGCTGACGGTACGGTCCAGAGACAGTTCAGGGCAAACAGGACACACACACACACACACATACCCAAACACACGCACATCCCTGGGGGAGATTAATTGCTCCAAATTGAAGCCGGTCTTTGGGCTTTGAGCTGTGGGGTCACTCTGGCAGAGGATGATGAAGCGCTCTGACCGCTGCTTTAGCCCTGACCCAACTCCACCTCTGGCTCCTCCCGCCATCTGCAGCATGAAACAGCTGCACGGACTGCCTCCAACAGGCTGCAGAGTAAAGCAGAGGGACAGAGAGACGGAGAGAGAGTAGTCAAGTCACAATGAAGGCCCTTTGTGCAATATATTGTACTGGATCACACAGTATAAGTGACCAAGACATGGACTACCAAGACATAGTGTAACTGATTTATCTGTGCCATGTCCATAAATGTATCCAGTCTTCTTATGGGGCTACTGTTGCTAAGTTGCACAAGTTTGAGAAGAGTGCTGATGGAAATTAAATTCGATTTTGAGAAATTATTATTATTATTATGTCCTAGAACGGACATTTTTGTTTGTAATTATTCCCTCCTGCTAAAAACTCTGGTAAATGATGCAAACACAATGATTTCTGTCTGTTATTAGAAAATAAAATAAAAAAAATGTGCCCCAAAACATAAAAAATCAATACATAAAAAATATATGTGCATCAAAATAAATATGATAAGTTAAAAGAGGCCATGTCAGATGTAAGCAATTTATTAAAAGCAAAAATCAGCCAAATAAATTGTAAATAAATGTTAAAAACCATGGGGTTTTGGACATATTGGATTTTGGATATATGGACAGACTATTTTATACTATTTTATACCATATTTTTTACTGGGAAGCCTACATCAGAACTAACCCTGCCATGTGGAAGCTGTTACAGGCATCTAGAGGGTGAATAAAATCATACTGGTGTGGATTCTGGGATTTTTACACACAACCCAGTAATTAAAATACTTTAGAATGTATCTCGCTGTAAAAATGCAAGGATGAAATCGCCATGGGTATATGAGAAGATGACAAAAGCATGTTCAACTTTTTTTAACACTGCTGCAAAAAACAACAACAAATACAACACATGAAGTGACAGGCAGAGGTAGTTGAGATGGCTGCATGAAGATTCTCTCTTGTCTCTCTTGTGTCCAGAGGGTGAGCCTATATCCACCTCCAGCTTTCATTTATTACCCATTTTCACAGAGCTTTCCTCAGCTTGCTCCTGTGCCAGGACCCTCTGAGGCTGAGAGCCACACCAGAGCCCTGTTCTCCAGCCGAGGAGCAGACAGGACACCCCACTGTCCAGAAAGAGAGAGAGTGAGAGAGAGAGAGAGAGAGAGAGAGAGACGGAGTGTACAGGCTAAAGGCCTAGACAGCCAAATCACACACACACACACACACACACACACACACACACACACACTAACGCACACATGCTTAATAGACATATGTCGCTACATGAAGGTCATTTAATATAGTTCTAGTTTTCCAGCTTTGAGCAACCTCTGTACTTGAACTACCACCCACTCCAATAAGGGCTCCCGCGGCCCTCACTTTTATGTGTTTTGCAACTGGATTCCTGCGAAGGCAACCCAAGAATGTGATGAAATGCGCAGATCTCTGGCCAGGCCACATGCATGCAGACATAAACAGAGTGCCTAATGGCGCTCAGGCCTCTGCGCCGGTCCGCTTTCAGCCGGGCCCTAACCACTCGCAGCTGAGCTGGGCTGGCACCAGCCATGTTTATTGGGGGGCTTTAGCCCATCAACTTATTGTCAACAGTTCAAGAGCCTGTCAGCGGACCCTCCAGATGTGGCTGGAGAGGGAGCGAGGAAAAAAAGAGTCGGAGAGAAAGAGACAGACAGAAGGAAAGAGTGAACGAAAAAGGTGGAAAAGTGACATTCTGGTACAGACATTAGTAGAGATGTTTATTATTATTATTATTATTGTTATTATTATTATTATTAATAATAATAATAGGAATTAGCTAACTCATAAGAATCAGGTCAGAATTACTGTTTAATTTGATATAATTTAATATAATTAGCTTCCCACCACCACTGTTTAATCTTATATCTTACAGAGACGCAGGTTCTCACAGCTCTTTGCTTTGTACACACTGTGGTGGTGGTGGTGGTGTGTGTGTGTGTGTGTGTGTGTGTGTGTGTGGGGGGGGGGGGGGGTCAGACTGACGAACTCAGATTTGCCTGTTGTGTCTCTTCTCCTGGTCTCACTACACCCCCCCCCCTCCCCCCTACACACCAACCCTCCTACACCCCATGTTTTGCAACACTGGCCAGTGTTTACCAAAGTTTAGATAAGCTCATTTCCATATTAGATGTGATTAGCACAGTTCATTGTTGGGATTATGCTTATTGGGTGACATCCTCACTGAGCATCAGCCGATGGATTGAGCTGCGCTTTTGCAGCGCAGGGGCCAGTAGCATTTTCAGCTATGCTAATGAGCGTACCTATGTAAATGAGCTAAAGCTTAAGCGTGGGTAAAACAATCTTCTCTTTCTTTGCGCAGGGATTCGTGAGTGTCTGCATGTGTGCGTGTCCTTATGTGTGATTCATAAGGCTATACACACACACACACAAACGTCCTGAGGACACTCTGAGGGCTAGATTCGCCCATTTATGATTTTCCCATCTTAAGACGGTGTCTTTCTCCACATTGTCTCATATGCATAAAGATACAAGTAAAAAGACATGAATAAAAAAGGAAGCTTGCTGGAAATACAGAAAGAGCTTTTCAAGGCAGGAGTGCAGTTTTTTTTTTTCTCTGGGAGAGCCGTTTTATAATTCAAAGACTTGGTCCAACTAAAACACATCTAATTTATGGGCCAAGAGTTTGCGGGCTAATGTTTTGCACACATGTTGGTCTCTTTGCAGTGATGTCTTCACTTGAACTGTTGACTTTGCAACTGACCCGTGATCTGCTAACGGACATGAGACAGGACTGCAGGACTGGCCCACAGCAGTGAGCCCAGCCGACTGCAGAGCTTGGACTTCCTGCCTTTTCTGTTTAGGTGGGCACAGATTTGACCTCTCTATGTGTGTGTGTGTGTGTGTGTGTGTGTGTGTGTGTGTGTGTGTGTGTGTATGTGCGTGGTTATGGATTTTTGCGTACATTTTTTAGGGCAGGAACTGTCCTGAATTTATAGGCGATCCAGAAAAAAACAAGTGTAACATTTGAAACTCTTTTAAAAAGTGCAGGAAGCCATAGATTTTCAAGATTTGGTGTTGGGACACTTTCTGGCACTGTACCATCAAACCAACATTTGGAATTGTCAAACCATAGAATGCATTTAATGATTCATTTTTAGGAAGTATGGGATTTTGGTTGGGGGGAAACTCAGTTTTACAAGCCCATTTACAACCCTGTTATTTTACCTCTGAATGAAACACTAATTTCACTTTTATAGGGGGCTTGTGAAATGAAATTGATAAGCTCTGCTTTTTTTGGCTGGTTTATGTTATTCTGACGGCGCACTACAGACACGTAGCTTAGCATACTATGGCATGGCATAGCATAGCATAGCCCTGCAACAAGGACATTGTATTTTGTAGTGTCCAGTGCTGTCATCTCTGTGCAGTGTGCAGTTAACAAGCTGAAGAGATTGTAACTGGTCAGATCACTTGCCTAGCTCTTGCTTAACACTCACGCGCTTTATCAGCTTCCATGTGCCACTTGGTGGGTGCTCCCCCAAGCTTCTGCATGCATATACCCACAGCAGTATGGCCTTAAGTTGGCCCTTCTCTGGTCAGCCATTCTCCCATCTCTGGTTAGCTTAGCCTTTTTGGCCTCATTTCCATATTCTCCAGAAGTAGCCTCAAAAGGGCAAAAAGGGTGGGTTTTTGTAAAATTACAATTTTTGAGGCATATATAAAATGATTGTGTGTTGCATAACAATTGTGGGGTTTTGCAATTGTACTGTTTTATAGCTTTGTTATTATTTATGTTATATATATATATATATATATATATATATATATATATATATATATATATTATAAGTTATATAATATATTATTATATTATATAACTTATATTATATAAGTTTCTTTTTATAAAGAGACAACTGTGTTTGAGGTTCACAGTTTGTCAGTTCCATGTTTTGAACTCTCATTATCCAGCTGTGTCACATCAAATACAGAGAAATGATTAATATTAGAGTCCCTTTAACATTATTAAAATTTGGGATTTAAAAAAAAGAAGGAAATGGAAATAAATTACAAGAATATGCAGTTTACAATAATGTCTAACAAATAAAATCTCACATATATAAACATTTTTCCCAAATTGAAGAAATCCTTTTTTTAAACCAATAAACCAATTTGTTTCCCATTCAGTTCCCTCTATTGTTGGGAATTCAACATTTTAATGCAATTGTTTTATTATAATGTTCTAACATCCCATAGTAATGTATTGAATTGGTAATTTTTTTTTTTAGGAATGTAAATCAATTCTAGACATAGATTTATTCAGACTTTGGCCCATTTTATCTGTAACTTGTATTTTTCCAAAAATATAACCCTTTTGAAAGAAAACTTGAAAAGGTGTCATAAGAAAAACTGGAAGTGTATGACTAACTTTGATATTTTCTATAATTTGTTACAATGTCAATTATTATAGTTACATTTTTATTATTTTTTTTCATATGTTTCATAAGTTTGGCTTAAGTACAGGATTAGACTTAGAAGACAAGTAAACTATGTTTTCTTGCCCTTTACACTTTGTGAACACTGCATTAGGAGTGGGCCTATAGAAATGCTTCAAAATGACATTTAAAGCCATTTTGGAGATACAAGTTTTTTTTGGACAGTGACGACGGGGTCATATGTCTGACCCTACGTCAGAAAAACAAACCTGTGTAAGTGTGCCGTTTCCTGTCCTTCTTGTATATGGCTCTACCTTCTGATCTAAGAGACGTTGAGAGAGTGTGCATGTGTCTGTGTGTGAGGGCCACAGCTGTGGCCGTTTCCCTGGTGACCCCGCGGCCCTGTGTCCCCTACGCCGGCTTTCCTCTTACATCTGCTGCAGCTGGAGAGCAGCATTTCACACACTCTGCACCTGAAGGCATTCACACACACACAGACACACACACACACACTCATGGTTGACCCTGGGTCTCCCAAGCCCTCTGCTCTACGCCACACTGAGCCCATGTGTCAGCTCTGGACTAACTCAGGAGCCCTGCTACCTTCTGTTACAAAATGTGTGTTTGTGCATGTGTTAGTGTGTGCGTTTATACCCTCTTTCTGTAATATGTGTTTTTCACATCCCTATGATCAGATTAGCCTTCTTTATAGAAAGGGAAATGCCACTGTCCAGAGTCAGAGCCAAACACTGCATAGGAAAATAGGGATTAGACTGGCAAAACAACAACTACAACCACTACAGCGGATTGTGACAAGAACCATAAATGACAACGTTAGCCAAATATGTTTGCATTAGCTGTCTAATGAATGTCTCAGTGTTACCCCAGACATGTACACTGATCTGTTTTCATATCTACAACACGGGAATAGATATCAGGATCACAGACATAAGCTATTCCTGCATTATTCATTTTACGGTAATGTTTTTTTTTGTGCTCCTCCAAAATCAAATAACACATACCAAGAGCAGGAAGAGTCTCCCAGTTTGTGACAAAGAAGTTTTCTGCTCATACTCTATAAGTCAATGGTTTGGGCCTACTCAGGAAGAGTTTTCTAACCCTAGTTCAGTAACACATGAAATTGTGAAGTGCAGTGACCAAAACCCGGTAACCATCTTTTTAAACTGCCGCTAACACAGTCATTGCAACACAATGGCCAATTCTGTTAGGTCAGCTAGCAGAAGCCCGAATTGGCTAGCATCTAAGTGACTGGTGAAAGGGAGATCCATCCTGTCTACACAGCGAGAGCGAGGCCAATTGTGCGTTCTGGGAATCTGACTGTGGCAACACTGGTGATTGAACTTGTGACCTTGCAATGGTCAACACATACCTTTCTTTTCGTTTGGAAAATAAGTTCATCTATCAGCTTTAGTGTTAACAAAATTAAGCATTTAAAAATAAAGCTATAGATACAAATATCCGAGATATCCTAGATATCCTAGATATTTGTAGATATTTATAGATACAAAAAACCTAGCCTAGATATTCAGTGCTGTTTTTGTAACAGGACTGTAAAAGAATATAATCTACAAAATATACAAACAGCAATAACTGAAGTAATGTTCAGAAGCCGTTTCTGCAGGTTTTAAAAAATAAAGTACATAATCTAATAATTTTAGAGTTATTAAACACGAATGTAAACAAATGTAAACGGCAGCATTGCAATGAAAATAATATGTATGTAGTAGAAAAAATTACATAAGGTAATAACATAATCCAAATAGTATCATGCACTGGTACAATTTTCAGGAAACAGAAATCTGCAGTACTCTGTTTATGTGCACTTAAACATTTAATAAGACTTTTTGATTGGTCCATTTAGGAAACAAAGAATCGGCTTAATAGAGATTCAAAAAACAGCATCTAAACTAACACACACACTAATGCACACCAAACTACAGCATATACTAATGGGGGGGTGGTATCAGATCTGTCTCTCATTTAAGTAAGACTGCATTTGTATACAGGTTCCCAGATCCACTTTAAAGACCCCAATCAAAACTGTAATAACCGTGCCCTAGTCATTTTTTAGTCATCATATTGCCGCTTTATTGGGGTGCTTATTTGTGTTATTTGAAATTTCTATTGTTGTTGTTACGAAACCTGCCAGTTTTGTGAGACTTTGTGAGAGAATATGACTTGTAAGCAGTGATCTGTAAACTTTACTAAACTTTATTCAGTGTCTCTGTCGGCACGCTACATTACTATAAATACAATGAGCTATTAAACAAGCTGTAAAACAACACTGCAAGAAAGTGCATTCAAATACTGACTGTAAACTCAGTCAACTCTTGAGGGATCTGTGGCCTGCTGTGATGTGGGGCATGCACATACAGTTGTTTATTTTTCATACCGCAGCTATATTAATCACTCCCCTTGTGTCTCCTGGTGGCAAGTTGTTTTTTGTATCATTATAAAGTGTCTAAATTTGAATGGGAAACAGTCCAAAAAAGTTTGTAATTGCTGAGCTTAGCGTTAACCATCATTTATCTTCAGTTCCTCAATTTCTATAACTCCGCACCACCAGGGGTCACTCTAAAGAGGGCACATATTCGTCAAAAAAAAAAGGGTTCAGATCAAGCTACAACATTAGAAAGATGTTGAATATTGGTTTCCTCATACAGTATATGGACACCTATTATATGGACAAGTATTGGGACACCTGCTCATTCCTTGGTTCTTAGTCAAGGGTATTTAGTTTATCTCGCTTTTGTTGGAGTAACTGTGTCTACTTTGCAGACAATCACAGTAGATTTTGGAGCATTGCTGTGAGCATTTGATTGCATTTAGCGACACAAGCGTCAGTGTTTTCATTGGTATGACGTTGACATGTGACGCCTGAGAGATTTTGGTTACGTAATATTAACAGTGTCGTCTGTGTTATACGTTGGCATCAGATGTGGCTCTGACATCAAATATTTGGTTACCTGATGTCACAACATTACATTCAACCAGATATCCTGTTTATTATTGATGTTTATTATTGTTATTATTATAATTAATATTATTATTACTCATCCGAGTCCAAATACACACAGGTACACAGGTACATATAGTGAAAGTTCCCACTTTAGAGAACTGCGGCCTCTGATTGGTTGAAACAACAGCCTTATTCCTCCCATAAGCCTTGGTGCTAGACTGCCACATTAACCCCTCTTGACCCTCTATTCTCACCTGTAATAAAGCAGAGGACAAGCCGTTCACACACACACACACACACACACACACACATGCACACAGAAACTCCAACCCCAACACAGAGCAGAGCAATGGGCCTTAGAGTGCTCATGCTCATTAGCCCAGCTTCAGTACCCCATGGAGGAGGGGAGTGTGTGTGTGTGTGTGTGTATGTGTGTGCGGACCAGGCGGTTATTAGTCGACTGGGTGAAATCTCTGGTGGCATACAGTCAGATGAAAGAGAAGAAAAGAGAAAGTAAGATGTGTGACAATGCGGCGGTGGTGTGGGGGCCAGCTGCTCAGGTTCTGTGAGTGTGTGTATGCAAGCGAAGGTGGACGGAGAGGGGCCATCAGTTCACAGCCTGTGAACCCCTCATTAGGCTCTTTCCCACCGAGACGGAGCTGAGTGAGGAGGGTGGGGGGCAGCTGTCAGTACGCATGATCACAGTGCCCGTCTTTATACACACACACTTGCACGCTCGCGCACACACTCATGGACGTCACACTCATTACACGCGACTGCCACAGACAGACACACACTGGCGTGTGCGTAGTTGGCACTCACGAAATGCCTTTTTTTTTTTGAACACTTGCTCACTCCCTCTCTCTGTCGTTGTCTCTCACTCTGCCTCTCTCCCGGCCGGAGTGTCAGTGGCTATGGGAGTTTGGTGCTGAAGTGAAATCTGATAATCAGGAGTGACAGGGCTGATAGAATACGAGTGTGCTTGAGTGAAAGTGAGAGAGGGGGACTGACGGAGTGGAGTATTGGAGAGAGAGAGAGGTAGAGAGGGACACTTTGCTGATAAACTGCAGACTTCTTGAATGCAGCTTCTTTCTGAATATCTGCTCTGAACTTTACTCATGCCAGGTGTTTTCACTGATGTTATCAGGGCACTGAGTTGATCATCAGAGTTGTAATTTGTAAGGATTGCATTTGAATCTATTTATTGCAATGCAACTTTTTTTGATGACCCTTTACCTAAGGTTTTTTAAATAACACTGACACACTAAATAAATGAAAAGTCAGGCCAACTTAAATGAAATAAACACAATATAAATTCCTGCTATAAAAACAAATAACTGATTACTGAGCGTTATTTGAGTTGATCCAACTTAGTTTAGTCAAAAGTCCTTTTAACACTCTTTTAAGTCAACAAAACATATTGTTTGAGTTGAGCCGAATCAAAATGTAAAAAAGCCACGCTGGTAACATCTTACATAAATCTAAAGTGTGGGAACGAGATAATTAAGTCATTGCCACTACTTACTTGGGAATGAGATAATTGAGTTCTTGCCATGAATTAGTAAGGCATGAAAATAAGATAATTAAGCTATGGATACTACTAAGTAAGGGGTGTAAAAAAGATAATTAAGTCATGGCCACTACTTAGTAAGGTATGGGAACTAGATAATTAAGTCATTTCCCAAACTTTCTAAGGTGTGGAAATTAGATAATTAAGTTGTTGCCACGACTTACTAAGGTGCAGGAACAAGATAGTGAAGTTGTGGTCACGACGTTGTGGTAAGCTTTGGGAACTATACAATGAAGTCATTGCCACTACTTAGTAAGGTGTGGAAATTAGGTAATTAAGTTGTGGCCACTACTAAGTAAGGTGTGTAAATAAGATAATTAAGTCATGGCCACTACTTAGTAAGGTGTGGGGACTAGATACTTAGATCATTGCCACTATTTAGTAAGTTGTGGAAATGAGATAAGTACATTTTTGCAACAACTTAGTAAGGTGCAGGAACAAGATAATTAAGTCGTGGTCATGACTTAGTAAAGTGTGGGAACGAGAGAATTAAGTCATTGCCATGACTCGGTAAGGCGTGGGAACAAGATCTCGTCTTACTAAGTTGAGGCCACAATATAGTATCTAATTTCTGAGACTTTCATATGACTTAAATATCGTGTTCTCATGCTTTCCTTGGTTGTGGCCACACTTTACGAATTCGTTTTTACTAATTTTATCTATGCTAGGTGTCACCAGCAAGGCTCTGTAGAAAACCGTTTAAATATTGTGGAAAGCTTTGTGTCTGTGTCCCATCCCCCTCAATTTATTTACTGTTTATTCCCATCTGTACGCTAGAAACCCCCCGCATCACATAGAGGGAAGAACTTTTGATCTCCTGTTGCTTGACAAGCTCTAGAGCTGTGAAACCACCTACATTTCCGTGTCCAAGAAAGAACGGAAAAGTAAATCTGTGGTTTCATATAGTGTAATTTCACACCGTTAGGGTGGCGCAACAGTCTAACTGCCTGCTCACTCAGTATGAGGAGATCAAAAGTTAAATTCCCAGCAAGCGCTCCATTGTTAAAAGCTTTCCAAATCAATCAACAGCTATTCCCACTGCAGCTCACTGACTGGTGTATTTTATTCAATCTGCATTGCTGCCCAAACTGAGCAAAACCAAAAATGTAAGCTAGGATAACTTTTAACTCAACTTTAAACATCTGTAATCAGTTATTGTATCATTTTAAGTTTTTTCTTTTTTTTTTTTTTTTACAGTGTATGACCATACCTTACACATATGGCAGGCAGTTGTCATGCTGTCACAAGTTGTCATAACAAATTATATGCAGTAATATTACTGGTAACTATCATTACACGTACAACAGTATTTGATGTAATGACTGTAAATGAGCATGTGACATGATAATGACTACAGTAACATCTGTCATAACAGACACTGGTAATGGTAACATGACCACTGTTACATTACTGGACATAATCTGTTACGACACCATGCATGACAGCCTGTGACATCTGCCTGCCATGAGATATTAATGGCAATGTCGTGGGCTTCAGGTGAAGTGTTAGTCATTTTTATTTCACGACTAAGAAGAAAGCTATAAGGTTATCTATCTCTCGTGCTGTGTATTGGAAGCAGTGGGAATTTGGTTAGAGCGAGTGTGTAAGTAAGCAGATGTGTGTAAAGAGCAGCAGGGGCTCACTCTTTCTCTCTCTCTCTCTCTCTCTCTCTCTCTCTCTCTCTCTCTCTCACTCTGGCTCTCTCTTTCTGTGTATGTGTGTGTTTTGGAATAGAGATGTCTGGACCCTCTCTCTGTTATTGATCGCCCAGCGCTTTGAGAACAAAGAGTTAATCCCTGAAAGGCGAAATAGCACAGATTTCGTCTCAGTCATGAAAGTTTAAAATGTCTTCTTTTTTTGTTTGGCCCTGTGAGACATGTTCTCAGTGTAGCTGGCTGTGTGACCTGGGGCACATTGGAGATCTAATACCGAACCCTATTCATCCTACATTGAACCAGTCAATACCTATTATTAGCTACTGTTGGCCTATCCGCTCAGCTATGGCAGAGAAAAAGTAGGTTTTGAGATTGGCCAGCAGAGGAGGGGAGCACTGAAACCCCACCCAATCCCTCTTTCTCTCTCTCTCTCTCTCTCTCTCGCTCTCTCTCACACACACACACACACACACACACACACTGTCTTTCTCTCTCTCTTTGCAGCCTGGAAAGGCTTCTGTTAAAATGCTTTAATTGCATGAGATAAGAAGAAGCTAAATAACAAATAATGAAAATAATTGATGCAAACCCGATCGCAAGTAACGCTCTCATATACATCTGAGATGGATCTGTATAATAAAAAAGAACAATGTTGATGATGAGTCCCGATGATGGGAAAGATAATGATGATGATTGTTTATGATAATGAAATCACGCTGTGATTACACTCGTCATATTGCACTGAGTGGCATTTTTCTTGTACACTGTGTTTCCATAGGACTTTTTTAATGTTGGGCATATTGTTATTTATCGCAAAAAGAGTGTCACCTGGTGCTTAACTGTAAAATTGTAAGGTGTAGTTTGGTGAGGTGGCTAGCCTGCTCTCTCTCTCACGGGTCCTGCTCCTCTGGGCGGTGTAACACACTAAAGCCCAGTGTGATGAGTAATGTAGCTCCGGCCACTCCGGTGACAGTATTGGGCCAGTGCTAAGGCTCAGACGTAGGGGAAGGAGCCTGTTTGCTAATAGGTAATAAATTGTGGTTTTAATTATAACAGCAAGGTAATTACAATAAAGGAAACACCCAGACCTCAGAGGGGAATAAAGACAGGAGAAATCCCCCCTTAAAGAAACAATGACACCTGGCTAGGCGGCAGCGGAGAACTAAGGCACAGCAAAGACAAGCGGAATCTGAACTTGCAGCGAACTTGCTGTAATTTAGGTTGCTTTTTTGTGTGCTACATTTTAGTAACGTCCTTTAAAAACCAACAGGGCCCGAGGGAGGGCAAAGTGCACAGACGGTGATGTAGGCCTATGCTGAAGGACAATTCTCTTTGCCTCTGTGTGTTCCCTGTGAATGTGGCATCGGAGGGAGGGAGGGAGAAAGGGCCATGGCCGGGTCTCTCTGTCTCCTTCTCTTCCTCTGTGACTTTCATTTGCTAAATCTCATTGTTTAGGTGGCCTGCAGTGTCTGGCTAACTTCAGTCGTCCCTTAAAGCTGAAATCATTCTTGATGATCCGCTACGTACACACACAGTGTACACACACACACACAATGACTGGATTTTGCAAATTGAGCACAACATCTGTTCAACAATATTCCAAAATCAAAACCAGTGTTCAGCGCACTGGCGCTCTTCTCACAGGCTGAGACAAATGCCCTAAAATACTAGCAAAACTATTCAACTAGCATTGAACGTACCTTCGCTTAGGCATGGCCTACATAGAACGGTTTTTAACAACCAGCTTGACAGGCAGCTAACAGGTCATCATATAGATGTGTGTCTTACAAGCTTCAAATGGCAGTGTTTAAGCTTTAGGCAACAATAAACCCAGTATGTCAAGCGAAAGTTCTCTAATATTAGCTTAGTGCCAGAATTAGCATTAGTATAATCATTATCATAGCTGTGGTACTCAGTCTATTTCTGTCTGCTATAAAAATGTTCCTGTTAAATGAAAAGTACAGCTGACATACACTTTATGGACAGAAGTATTGGGACACCTGCTCCTTCATTGTTTCTTCCAAAATCAAGGGTATTAAAAAAGGGTTTATCCCGCTTTTTTGGAGTAACTGTCTCAGCTGTCCAGGAAAGGATTTCTACTAGATTTTGGAACATTCCTGTAAGGATTTGATTGCATAGAGAGCATTAGTGCATTAGTGAGGTCAGGATGTTGTATGATCACCACCCTACCTCATCACTAACTCCCCAACTCATCCCAAAAGTATTGGATGGAGCACCAACCATCATTCCAGGCAACACAGTTCCACTGCTCCACAGCTCAACGCTGGGGTCTTTATACTGATCTAGAGAGTCTCTAGAGGGACTAGACAAGCTGTGTGTGTGCATTTGCACATCTGTGCAGCTGAATGCATTCATTAGAAGGAGTGTCCACAAACATTTGTGTGACAAAACATTTTATCTGACAAGAAACAGGAGGTTTGCAAACTGGAATACTGGAATATCCATGCTTATTCCACACATTTCCAGCAAGGTGCCTAATGCCATTTAGCAGCTAGCAATCTGTGATAGTCCCAGGTAGGCTACTCAGTGTTAGCATATTGATTTAATGCTAGCATTTAGCAGTGCGCTACCAAACCTAATAAATTTTAACTTCATTTTGCTCTCTGTGATTTCTGCCTGAGGTATATTTCTTATTTCGTTTAACAGTGTTGAGGGTTTGCAAACCTACTGGAACATCCATGCTTTATGTTTATGTTGATGCAGGTTGTGCTAGGTTGAAAAACTCAGCAAAATGTTTTGAATCTTTTCATTTCTAATATTTCACACATCTCTAGCAAGGTGCCTAATGCTATTTAGGAGCTAGCGATCTGTGATGGGAATATCATGGGAGGGTAGTCAGTGTTAGCATATTCATAAAATTTTTAGCAGTGAGCTACCAAATCTAACGTTAGAAAATGAAGCGACTCTGAGGATTTCATTTTGCTCTGATTTCTGCCTGAGGTATAATTCATTTAACGGTGTGGTGAGTAAACAGCTGGTAAACATTCATGTTAACTTGTGTATCTTACATGTAAAAAAACAAAACAAAACAAAAGAAGTTTTTTACTTTCTTTTACATTTAAGATTTATTTCTAAGGCCCTGACACAATGACCCAAGGATCGCTGGTTTGAATTCCCGGGTCTTGCTGCCTGCCATCAACAGTGGGAGCCTTAGAGAGCACAATTGGCTGTGCTCTCTCCAGGTAGGTTAATGGCCCTGTTTCTCTTCCCATATCACTTCAGCACGTTGGTTACTCGATGACGTTGCATCATCGGTATTACTAAAAGAGATAGGGGCTGGTTGGGCATGTGTTGGAGGCGCCATGTATTTGTAAGATGTGTAAGATTCATTTCTATGACTCATTTGTGGTCTTTTTATAATTTTATTTCTAATTTTACCCTGTTTTCTACCCAGTTAGGAAGACCAACAGACACCTGTGCTGACCAACATCGCACTAGGAGGGATTTAAGCAGGAAGTGTTATAAACCCAACCCTGAGAGAGCAAGACCAACTGTGCTTCATATGCAATTTGTGATTTTTACATTTGCACTTAAAGCAGAAAAAAACAGTACATAAAATACTCTCTGCTTTCCTGCGCATGTGTCAGAGGAGCCATGTTTTAGCAAGGTGTGTAAGGTTAATTAATATTATTGATTTTAGTGTTTTTTTTTTTTTTTTTTACCCAATTTGGGATACCCAAAATATCCCAAACTCCCCCTGTAAACTCCCCCTATCACTAGCAATGCCCTCAACACTAGGAGGGTGAAGACTAGCGTGTCTCCTCTGATACATCTACAGCCAGCCACCACCTCTTTTTTTTGAACTGCCACTAATGCAGCATTGCTAGGCAGCCAGCGCACTTGGAGGAAAGCACCGAATCCCAGCTCTGATACAACAGCTAACAGACACCTGTGCTGACCAAAATCACACTAGGAGTTATGTGGGGAGGACATGTCATCAGTCCACCCCTGAGAAAGCAAGGACAATTGTGCTCTTCAGACTCGGCGATTTGTGTTTCTTACATTTGTGTTTAAAGCTGAAGAAATCTGTAAAGTCCCCAAAAGTTTACACAATCTTGAATTCCTTTCCGGACAAATTTTTGAGATCCCAAAAAGAGAACGTCCAGGAAAAACAGGACCTATGGTCACCCGAGTAAATAGTCAGAGAAAACCTGAATGTTTCAAGTGGACGTAGAGCATGGGCATTGTTTACGAAGAGGCTTATTGTTAGAAGACGTTTGTAAATTTTTTGGAGCTGTGACATATCAGTACAATACAAATCTGAGCTCATGTTTGAATCCAATGCTAATGAAGTAAGACATATTGTGCTGCATTTGCAGTTTGTGCTACTTAAAATCTAGTGCTTTCGGAAACAGAAAACCAGCAAATTGGAAATAGCTGAATGTCATCCAGCACCCATTTGTTTTTGAAGAAACTCATGAATGAGACACTGTGACTTTTTGTCTTTTTTATCCTACAAGTGTGATATTTGTTGTGTGATTTTTGTGGTTTATTCCATACAGTCTAAAGGGAAAAAACTTAGGAACTACAGCATTCCATGGCTCACTTTCATGTTTCACACTCATGTAGGTCAGTTAAATAAAAGCCGCTGGCGAACTGAAACAGTGGCTGATAATGTGACTTTAATGTGTGATAATCTGATTTCTATAAGCATTTTAATCTGCGGCTCGCTGCTGAACAAAGCCAGAAAGATTGGAAACTCTTATGACAAATCAGTCGAAACACATCTTTGTGCGAGGCCGCAATTACTGCGCTGCTGATGTGCGAGAGAGTGACCCTGCCCTCTTCACACACATGGTGTGTGTGTATATGTGTGTGAGTGAGTGAGTATTGGGACTGAAATGGTTCCATGTCACGTTGGTGCGCAGTGACATGGCACCTGAAGCGTTCTGCAGTGGGAATAGATTAGAGGAGGAGTCGTCAGTGCCAGGTCAGCTCCCCTCCCCACTCCTTTGCTGGCCGCTTTTAATTGTGTGAGCCGGCCTGGCAGGGCTCAACAGGGGGTCATCAATCATATGTCTATCCCGTGCGCCTTCTTGCACGGCCTAAGTGGCGGCCTGCGCAGCATATGCTTTTAAACTCACCCTGTTTCAGTGCGCCCCGAGCAGCGGCTGCTTTGCGCAATGTGAGGATGGAGGGATGAAGGGGCTGGCAGGCACCTCTCTTTGTCAGCACTGCTTGCCTTCAAATGCTCGCCGCTGGTCTTAGCCCGCGCCTCTGCTCAAGCCAGGCCAAATCCATTGCTGTGACAAGGGGCCAACAGTCTGTGTGTGTGCATGAGAGTGCCCACTAACTGAAACTGTGAGCAGAGAGAAAGGAGATAACCTTCACACATAAGAGCTGAACTGGTCTGAATTATGTTTCTAGTGCACAGAATCACTAAAAAGTCACGACCCTCATTTTTCCTATTTTACACATTTTTGAATAGTACTAAAGACACTGAAACTATTAAGCAACATATAGAGAAATGATCAGACCCCCCCACCCCAGTAAAAATGGTTCATACCTAGTGCGGATGTGGCTGTGGCCTTAGCGCCGAACTGTCCGCATAGGTCCGCATAGGTCAATATTTATACCAAGCCCTCACAGCAATGCTCGAAAATCTAGTAGAAAGCCTTCACTGGACCATAAAGTTACTCCAACAAAAGCAGGAATATTTTTTAACACCCTTGATTTTAGAAGAAACCATATAGTGTCATTTCCAAACATTTAAAGCATGTTGTACTGACTTTGCAAGTTCTAATGAAAATATACTCCTACACACCTCACCATATATGTGCATTTGCTGAAGTTTACATAAAATGTGATGTGTAAAGGTTATAACACTGCTCTTAAAACCTAATATTTTCTTTTTCTTTTTGTCTTTCCAGTTGGCAAAACAGTAGAAATGACCAGAATTATTTTACTTAGAAAATCAACAAACATCATTTTAACAATGGTGTCCAAACATTTGCACATGCTTTTACCTTTTTGGATCAAAATGACCATTTTAAATTATCAAAAACATACGTTCTGTACCTTTTGACCAGGGCTTTGCTTTACAGCGTTACAGAGATCAGAGTCTGACACCCTAGTGAGCAAGCCGGCAGTGAGCAGGTGACAGTGGCAAGGAAAAACTCCCTCAAAGTCAGAGGAAGAAGCCTTGAGTTCTGAGCTTTCTCCGGGCCCTCTCCCTTTTTATACCCTACAATGTCACCTCTCTTGCAATGCAATCTTGCAATCTCCTGACAGGAGATGTTTCACTGGGCAGCAGGCTCAGACCATTGGACTCATGAGTATCTGCTGTGGGGTACGGTTCCTAATCCTATCATCTTTGCTCTGCTATGACTCCACCAACGCCTCCCCCGCCCTGTCGGCAGTCATTACCCCGACCAGAGGCGCTACACCCAGCCCCAGCACAAGACAGGAGAAATAGGGCTGGACAACAATTCCATGTGGAACAGATATACACGTCCTTTATGTGCATTATTTTAGGGTCATAAATATTGGGAGAAAAGCTGTTTTATTAAATGTATTTACCCCCATTTTAGCCTTGAGAAACCCATCAAGATTCAACCTCATAAAATTTGTGCTCCCATAAGGGGCACTAAAAAGACTCACAGAATCAATGGATATGCCGTTAAAACATGAAACATTCAAGTGCACCGTCTTAAATACACCAGTAAAAGACAAATAAACATAAATACTGCAGCCAGTCATGCAGCCTGCTGGGCCTGAGTTTGTGTTGCTTTAAAAGTTAAGTAGAAGTAAAGGACCTATATACGCCATGCTCGTGGAGCCGACCCGCAACGCTAAACCCACAACCTTATATCACCCTAATACACCTCAGACGGGTCTCAGAGTGTCCTGCCATGGTCTCAGGCTCCTTACACAGTATAATGAGAGAGTGTCAGTGTGATACGCACTATTTGTTAAAAGATATTACCCTTGATGCAGCCTCTCCCAGCCCTTGACAGGAAGTAATGGGCCAGTTTTGATAAACAAAGACGCTAGAGTACACATGCCCTTCTCTGACAGTGACTGAACGGGGGCAAGATGTACAGTGACAAGCACCGGCACATAGGTGCACAGATACACACGTATACGCACACACATAAACACACACACACACATACACAGATGCCGAGTGGTGTCCACGCACATGCTGATGGAGGCATTGTGACATGGACAGTGCAACAGACTGTCACTTCAGCTTCACCTGTGAGCAGCTTTTCTGGCCACGATGAAACGTGCACCGCGGCTCTTTCACGCCGCTGCCCTGGGAGAACATCACGCTCTCCGACACGGCCGAGGTGAGAGAGCCCTGTCAGCGCAGCTCACGAGCCGACAGAGCTAACAGCCAAGCGGTCCAGCCAGGGAAGCTCGGCATAAACAGATGATTTAGTAGCGGCCTGGCTCCGCTAACACGCGCTGTGTGCTAGCCACTGCCAGGCCCAAGCACACAGTAGGCAATGCCAGCTACTGAATTCAATAGAGATGGACATTACTGTAGCCTATAGTGTACATAATTAAATATAATTGAGGTTTGGGGGATTCTTTCCTAAGGATTAACAGAAGCATGATGTGTGTTTGGCTTTAAACAGAAGCAGAAGAAATAGCTTAGCGTGCTAGATGATAGCGTTCTCTTGTGTTATTTTCTGTTTTGTTTTTTTAGTGATCTCCATAGGCGGAGTGCTTACTGTGGAGCCTTGGCCTTCTTATTTAATGTAGATTTATAGCCAGCCATGTGGAGATCAATAGCAGAACAATGTGGAAAGATAGAGGAGAACAAGGACTCTCGTCGAGGTTTTGGACAGTAATGGCAGCCTCCTGCTAGGTACAAAGGACAGTGAAAAAATGCCTCGTGACAAAGCAAAGCATTCATCTGAAGCGGTTTGACAATTAGGGAAAAGAGAGCAAAACAAAATTTTATCCTGGAGGGAGGATGATTTCCCGAATGTGGAAAAAAGAGAGATTGACAGTGGCCGGAAATAACATTTTTTCACCAAAATACTTGTGGATTTATGGGAAAAAGAAGTTATAAGTCAAAGTGTATAACATTAAAACTAAAAACAGAAGCTAGGAGGGCTTTAATTGAAGATGGGGGTGGGAGAGAGGGAGTGAGCGAGGAAGGGAAGAGGAAGAGAGAGCCTGAGCCAGACTGCACAGAGCTCTTTTGTCACCTGGGGACGCGTATTTGCCCATTAGATGTTGACCCGATTTAGAAGCGCAGCTGTGAAGGAACGCTATGTCAGACCCTTCCAGCATCCCCAGCCCTGCTCGCGCTTGCTCTCTCGCTATCTCGCCATCTCTCTCTCTCTCTCTCCCTCTTTCTCTTGCTCGTTGGACAGGCTGCTGTTGACACTGCAAGACTCTTGTTAAAAGTCAGAGTGCTCTCCCTCTCTTCCTGTGTTGCTTCATCTCTCTCTCTCTCTCTCTCTCTCTCTGTCTCTCTCTGTCTCTCTCTCTCTCTCTCTCTCTCTCTCTCTCTGGGGTTGTGGCGTTCTGTCAAAAAGATGTTTGTCTACTGCACTTAGCATCAGGGTAAGAGGCTAAGGTGCCATGGCCCAGTTGGGCTTCATTAGGACTGGGCCGTCTCCTCGCGTCTTCAGGCACCGACGCTGTGCCACTCAACATTAGGCTTATTAGCGCACCCCCAGCAGCCGCCCACCCCCTTTATTTATTGCTGTGTGCGAGCCAGGCTAGCCCGTGGCCACTTAGGGACAAATCCATTTTAGCACACAGCACAAGTCCAAACCCATCCACACTTGGACAAACATTCTCTGGAGGTGAAAGTGGACAGAACAGTACAGCCTGCCTCTCTCTCTCTCTCTCTCTCTCTCTCTCTCTTTTTTCAGTCCCTTTTTTCTTGCCCTCTCTGATCTCTGTGTTTCAGTGTTGGCAAACCGCTGCACTTTTTCATCCCAGCACATATAATACAAGGCCGTCTGACTGCGTTTGTTCAGAAAAGTTGGCACTCAGTTTCCAGTAGTAGTCATCATACTCGATAAATCTTTCCTTTCCACTTGAAACGGATCCCCTCTGCTGCCACCTCGCTCCATTCCCAACCTTTCGCCATTGCTCTCCCCTTCTTTCTTACTCTCCTCTTTCCCTTGCTGTTTTCTTCATACCCTTGACCTCAGTGTTTTTCTCTCTCCCTCTCTCCCTCTTTCTGGTGTCCAGGGCTGGGGCACTAGTGAATAACACTGCTAAAATGTTTGGACATGAAACGTTAAACAGACGGCGATATGTGCCGCTCCCCCAAGGCTTTGCTCTCAGCCTACAATATCAAGTGAGTGTGTGTGTATGTGTGTGTGCCGAGAGGCCCTTCGCCTCCCCAGGCTGCTCTTGCCACTGAGCCCCCTTTTAATCAACCACGAGGAGCATTCAGGGCCTTTCCACACCTTCTTACAGTAAGCCCACGCAAATCCCAGGCTAACTTTCACACATGTGGCAGCGCTGAGCTGCAGGACTGTTGGGAGGGCTGCAGGGGACGTAACTTTAGCCCCATAGTATGAGCACCACCTCACCACATCAAGCTAGTGGAGTCAGTGGGCACTGCCACCTCCAATGCGGCCTTCTCGTGTGACGCGCGAGGAAAAACTGGGGTTGCTGGAGCCCAGGCGAGAGCTAGCTTCAATAGGAGAGATGGCTCTGCGGATTTCATTTCTTTCCACAGGGCCGCAGGACGGAGCAGCTCAGGGTGACGGAAGCTGAGGAGAGACAGACAGACTCGTGGAGGCCAGTGGAGCTGAACTTTGCGGAAAAGTGTCAGGCTCGTCTCGAGCGCATCTCGCTCTTTTATGGAGATGTATTCCACGTAAATGCGTCTCATGGGTGGGAGAAGGGAAACGGCCGGCCGCAGAAAGCAGCATCCTATTTTATTTCTCCTCCGTCAGATGTTTCTGTAAGACGGCTGTGTTTTATTAATCAAAGGGAGATCTTTTTTGGAAGTAAAAAGGCAACCATATAAATGCTCTTAGCTTCAAACCGTTCGCCACAGGATAAAGGGCAGTCAAGCGCCTTCTGGTTCGCATCAAAACACTACTGCCCTCACACAGTTGAGGTGGTAACATTAGAAAAGTGGCTGTTTGCTGTCTCTTTTCAGTTGGGTAGTGCCAGCTTAAAGGAGTAAAATTAAACCAGTGTGTCAGGAGCTCAAGGCCAAGCGCCACAGCCTGCTAACCTCCAGCACAGTCAGATATCACACACACACACACACACACACACAAACACACACACACACATATATTTACATGCACATGGAAAGAAAAGTATAGAAAAGTTGGCAGCTAGAGAATGTCTACATTAGGCTGTGATAACTGAATCGAACTGATCCATGTTCCACCCACTAGTGCTCACTTTCATAGCAACTGCTTTATCGAACGTTGGCAAAAATGTTATCGTGCTTAATGAGCAATTGGCACATTTTGCTTAGAGTCACATAATTTTTAATGAAATGCCTTAAAACCTACTGAGCTGGACTGTGTTATCTGAATGCAAAATTACCCATTTGCCAGCAGTCTATAATTTTGATTACAAGAAGCCAAGAACTAGAATTTTAGAACGTGATGGTTCTGAATGTTACGATTTTGGTTCTTAGAACATTCAATCAATGTTTTCTGAAAAAAGAGGGTTTTTTACATTTTATTTACCTTTATTTATTTTTACCTTTTCTATTATTATTATTCTCAGCTATTAAGTTCAGCAGGCCAACATTTTTTCATTATCAGTGTAAATTCTAAAAATATTCATTTTTATGTTTACAGAAATGCTTCAGTTCTTAAATTTGGAAAACATGTTATGATACATTTATTAAATATTATTTATCTGTGTAATTATGTATCAGTTTTGTTAATGTTTATGTTATGTTATATTTTTAGTTATTTCAGATGTTGCTGTAAGTTTGTTTTTTGTCTAACTGGGAAAGTTGTGTTAGAAACGTTCTAATGATGTTATTATCTTACACATTTTCAGAACGTTCCTGGAGCATTATTTCTGTAATGTTATAAGATAACCTTCCTGGAACTTTTTAAAAAACATTGCTGAGCGTTCCTTTAACACTCTCTGCTAGCTGGGAAATACCTAGTTGGACCTTTTACACCCCTTACAAATGAAATATAATCAGCATAATAATAATTCTGCACTTATAAATATACCTACAGCAACACATTTGTGTTTAGTTAAGTCATGTTAAGAAATGTTAAGAATTTAAACACATTTGTCCTTCTTCTGTTCATTGTATACTGTCACTGTCACTGTCACAAACTTGTATCTCCAAACTGGCAAACTGACTTTTTATTTCAAGTAATTTTAGAGCATTTCTATTAGTCCATTCCTCATGACATTTTGACACAAGGTAAAGAACAACTGACAGATTTGTAATATGTTGAAACATGTAAAACAATAACTGTAAAAATGGAGACACAGGGTTTTGTTCTGACAGTGACAGCTGTTTAATGACAGTGATGCATATATGGTGATGAAAATCTATTGGGCAAGGTGTAGCCCGGCGTAGGTCAGCGGAGAGTAAAAAGAGCCTGGAAGATGTGAGTGGAAGCCCACTCAGAGCTAGTGCGTAGCAGTGAAGGAGAGTAAGGGAGAGAAAGACAGGGCTGCAAACAGCGGGCCGAAAGCCCCCTAGGCCCTTGATCATGCGGCCTCTTCAGATGAATTACTTATTAGGGAATATGTGCAGAATGTGGGGCTCCTTCCAGGCTGTGATCTCTCTGCCAGTTTAGCCAAAGTTCCTCTCCTCTACTCAGCCTGACTCTTTATCTGGCATGACTCTGAGCCCCGAGCTGTCCACCACACCAACCCAGAGAGAGAGAGAGAGAGAGACAGAGGGGAGAGATTACAATGACACAGAGAGAAAGACAAAGAGAATGAGAGAAAGAGAGAGAGGGGGAGAATAAGAGAAAGTACAGAAAGAAAACTCTCAGGTCGTAACACTGGCTTTGGCCAGGCTCAGGCCTTCCTGACACGTGTAGAACCGCCGCAGCCACACTAACAGAGAAACAGACACTCAGACAGACACACAGACCGCACTGTGCTTTCCCTTCTTACGGGCAGCGCTTTCTGGGCAGGGGCAGAGTTGATACGGGCCGTGGTGGGCGGTCTGATGTTCAGCCAAGGAAAATCGATTAAGCAAAACCCACTGAATCAAGTTGCGTGAGAAGCCAGTGCCCGTGGTGGGTGACATTAAAAGCAGAGGCTGGCGCGAGCCGGGCTGCAGCTGATGGAGAGACCGCTCGCCTTGCTTAGGTAAACAGGCCTGTGTTATATTTTTGCCGGGCTCACCAGACCGCCACTGAGGAACAGCAAAGAGCAGTGGCACAGATGGCTTTGCAAAAAAATATAAAAATTTCCAGCCATAAGCATTAAGATCCTCCAATGAAAGCCAGATTGGAACCCAGAGAGCAAGGCCGAAAGACTGAGGCTCAAAAAAAATATTAGCCTGTGAATAATCAATACCTTGAGGACTGAATAAAAAAGAATGTCACATTAAAATTATTTTATACTCATATAGAAGCACTTTTTATCGTCCGTCTTCTTATAACATTTTTGAACATAATAGTGCTGAGCAGTTCTTTGGAGTAAAGCATAAAAAAATCACTTTGGTTCCCTGAAGAAACTTTCTATAGATGGGTATTCAAAATTCCAGTGTTTTTTTAACCTAAACTCTCGTACATGTAGGGTAGAGTTGCTTACCACAGGCAATAATGTTCAATTCTCCATGCACAGAAAATCTGTTGACCCAAACACACCGAACACAGAAGAGATTTGGTACTTGCTTCTGCAAATGTCTATTAGCTATTATACCTGTGCTCCTGAGTCAATGGTATTTCTTTCCTTTTTCTAAATACAGGAAAATTAAATTGTAATGTAAATTATTGCCTAGTGTAAACATCTACCTGATGTACATCACTTCAACAGATTAAGATAAGTATTCTTTAAATGGGGTCCTTGAATGTCAGACTGGCATTGTTAAATAATGGAACTGACATACCCTGAACCTTAAAGACAGTTCTGCCCACCTTCAAAAGAAAATTCACCATATTAGGTCACAGGTCACTGAAAACAATTTCAATTCCAAAACCCCAAAACTGTTTTGTAACAGTCTAGTTAACGGCCTATTCAAAATTCAACAGCTATGGAAGAATATGGTCTTGTTGATACAGTAAAGCAGCACATCACCACCAGACTCTGCTGGTTATGAGAAAACAGGTTGTTACATGAACCAGGCCTCACGACCATGGCTTTTCCTGTGCCAGTGTCCACAGAAGAGGAGCTCATACTCGACACGCAATAAAATGAAACACGTGGAGGCAAACAAGGATCCAGGCTGGCCTAAACGCTGATGATGATGTTTTTTTACTGGTAAGTTTATGGACACCCTTTCTTATCCAACAATGCTCCCAAAATGTAGTACAGTAGAGACAGTATACAAGAAAAAGTACAGGATACACTCTCTTTAATACCCTTGATTTTACCTGCTCAATTCAACAATGAATGAGCAAGTGTCCCATTACTTGTGTCCATGTACTGTGTAGAGCAGTGGCTGATTCACACTAGTGAATCAATACTCTGTAAGAGTAATAACTGACTGATATGCGTGCAGTTTAAGGGGGAAAGCAAGAAGCTCTGTGATCACATTTCCCTCATAAAACATACTGTACAAGCAAACACAGCGACAGCAGGCCGTGTGTGTGTAAACTGCGGTGAGTGAGAGCGCGTGAGGGTGCCTGCAGGGAGGCCTCCGCGTGTATGCCTGCACACAGAGAAGCGATGTGTGATTTACCTGTGGGCTGCAGCCACACTGCTCCTAACACACACTGGCAGTACGCGGCTCCGGGCCACTTCAGCACCCCGCGCAAATCCAAAGTGAAACAATCATTCCGCGCAACTTCTGCTTCTGTCCTGTTGAGAAATGTAATTTAAGGCCAGTGAACGTGACCCTCGGGTTATTCTCTCTCACTTTCTTGCTCTCTCTCTCACACACACACAAACACACACATACACATACACATAGGCCAGGACTGCAGCTGTGTCTCTTTTACACACTGCAGTATGAGAGGGGCAGGAGCTAAGTGAAAATAATGGGGTTAAAAAACAATCGCTCTACACAGAGCAAGCCCCCCACCCCCTTCCATTGCAGAAAGAGAGAGAGAGAGAGAGAGAGAGAGAGAGAGAGAGAGATGGAGAGAAGTGTGTCAGTGGTCAAATCAAGAGATTTCCTCTGGATACCACAGAGAGTTGAAAAAGGGCATAAGAGAAGAAATAGATACATAAAGATAAGGAAGAGAAAAAAAATCTGAGCATGATTAGTTGCCCTAGATTTTTAAATTTATCTCCTGTTTTGGGCATTAAGTAAAATAACCAAAGTAATATAATCAACTGGCCCCATTACTGAAAGTTCCCATGTAGGGCAATTGAACAAAGTGGCGTCCTCAAAGTGTGAAGGAGCTGAAATGAGGTCGTTCCTGGGAGCCATCGGTAATGAACCTCGTCACACGGGGAAGCACACGCGAGTGTGTGAGTGTGAATGTGAGCAGGCTGGGGAGACCTGAGAGCAATGCCATGTAGCACAGCACAGCACAGCACAGCACACAATCGCATGGCTCATGCTAATGTGGAGCACTAGGGGTTACACGCCCAGGCCCATGCGTAGCTAGGCTTTCACACGAGCACTATGAGCCCTGAAGAGAACCACCCAACACACTAGAGCTTCTCCCAAAAGCTCTGCTCTCTCACTCCTGCTGGGTCTCAGCTAATATCATACGTTTCTATCACAACCTTCAGCTTTACACAAGAGCTGAAAGGGTTAAGAGAAGATCTTTTGAATTCTCTCTCTCCTTTCTTCTCTCTTTTGTTGGTGTAAAACTTTGCTGTAGTGCTAGTTGTGATCTAGCTGATTGTGCAGCTGTGTGTGGATGATGCTTTATCAAGGCAGAATCTCTCTGGACTAAGTAAAAGTGCTGGGATAAGGCAAAGAGCCTTTTCTTCCCTGTGAGTAATCCACACGCTTTTGTTTTTCTCTTAACCCTTAAATGCATACCTCAGGTCGCAAGTGACCCATGAACCCCTTCTCTCCCTCTGCTCCCTTTTATCATGTATTGAATATACATCTAGCCAATCACTATTGACTGACTGTATACATACTCTATGTGCCCAAATGTTTCTAATTGCATTCGGCACCCGTTGCTGATACAGAAAGGCAAATACACACACAATAGTCCTTGTAGAGAAGTATTGCCAGTAGAACAGGACTCCCTAAACATAAACCAATTGGCACTATGCCCAATACCAGGCGTGGGCTAGAGGTGGTACGAAGCCCCCCCAACCCTGCATTGAGCCGTGGAGCAGTGGAACTGTGTTCTCTGTATTGATGACGCTCCATCTAACAGTATTGGGAGAAGTTGGAAAAGAGGTGGGGTGGTGATCATTCAACATCCTGACCCTGCTAATGCTTTTGTCGCTGAACGCAATCAAATCCTCACAGCAATGCTCCAAAATCGAAAACAGAAAGCCTTCCCTGGACAGTATAGATAGTTACTCCCAGGAAAGCATTTTTATAACCTTGATTTTGGCGTCCCAATACTTTTGCCCATATAGTTTACATGAACAGCCATGCTTTTGGGTCATTTAAAACACTTTAAAGTGGAATCCTATCTGCTATGTGGCTTTTAATGAGATTAAATGCTTCAGACACCTGGTTCCTATCACCATCACCGTGAACAATTCTGGTTTTGTAGTTTCTCTAGAACATGAGCATTATTCATTTCTCACTTTGTTTACATCTTAAAGATTGAATTATGCTTTATGCATTGAGTCATTACGAAAAGTCGGCAGTATTCCCCTTTAAGAATAAGTGCACATATACTGGCATATGGTTAGTAGAGTCTTTACTGGGGCACAAGCAGGTCAGCTGAAAGAGCAGGGCTGGATGCTCACATGGCTAGCCCTCTGTGGGACGGCCACAGGACTAATTAAATTTCCCTGCACATCCCGGACACACTCGACCCCACGGAGCCTTGCTGGTCTGGGGAGAACCGTCGCATTCTTGCTCTAATCAAATTAACTCGCCCCATTTTGGCAAATAAACAATACTTATCTGGACATAGATCATATGGCCAGTGGAGGCAGACACACTGACCTCGCACACTGATCAATAGACATAGTGGAGCGCCACATGTGTTCCAGGGAGGGAAGGAAACACAAACACTGCTTCCTTTGCTTTGCACACGGGTAAATGTTATAGAGCTTTCTGACACACAGGACAGTAGCAGTGTCCTGCACAGGGAAGCATTGCTTCAACTTGTATGGTTTCAAACACTGTACAGTCTGAAGTGAAAGCCAGGTCAAAAGGCATTTCTATTCCATGGAAGGAGTAAAAAACACAGCCTTTCACAGGAAGTTGTGTGAATGTGTAGCAAACTCTGCACAGATAATAATGCTTTTAAAATGAGCGGATTAAAGGGATACACTGTAATAACAGAAAGTGGGCCACTGAGAGGCCTAGCGGGTCAAGAGGTCAGGGCCACTGTGGTTAGCACAAGCGCCAGACTGTGTAAGTGTGCATGTGTATTCGAAAGCAACATGAAGGTTTTAGTAGTATCAGGCCGGAGGAGCTATCCCCCAAACCAGGCTGACCCTTTGTGCTGACCATGGCAGTAACACTGTCAAGACAACATCTGCAGGTCACACACATGCACACATACACACACACACACACACTGTTTCTGTACCAAGGACTGCAAAGCAGACTGTATAAGGCCTGGCCTTGATCTCTCTCTCTCTCTATCTCTCTCTCTCACTTGCTCACTCACTCACTCACTGTGTTTTTGTATGTGTGTCTGAGAGAGAGACACAGAGAGAGGGAGAGAGAGAGGTGGCAGTGTTAAACTCTGTAACGGTGGCAATCTTGAACGAGCTTTGAAGGCAGCAGACTTGGACGTCTTCAAGGAAGTCTGCTAATTACTCCACACTGCAAATCAATAGCTCTCTAAGAAAATATATAAAAAATACTGCCATTAGCCGTCCTCCTCTGTCACATTCTCTCTCTCTCTCTCTCTCTCTCTCTCTCTCTCTCTCTCTCTCTCTCTCTCTCTTTTCTCCCCTCTCGCTTCTGCTCTAGCACATGGAGGATGAGTGGTGCCCCTCTGCCGGCATTTTAATTGTGGCAGCAATCAGCGAGATTCACAGGAACTCATTAATATGCAGATTTACAGCATCTTTTTGCTGCCACTCGTTCCTTTTTTCTTTAGAGAGATTTCACATAAATTACCATTGAAGTGTTTCATAATTGCTTGTATAAAGAGTTAACATAAATGCAGAACGTGTGCTATTTGATGGCTAATTTTAGCAGCAGTATCGCCCGCACATCCCTAATACTACGAGTTACGCTAAATGATTGATGCTTCACACTACCAGCATTTTCCAGTTCATTAATATATATATATATATATATATATATATATATATATATATATATATATATATATTAATGCATAACATTCTGTACATACATGTCTATTTATAATACAATTAGTGAGTTATTATGGTGTCATATTGCATTCAGATTTGTGCAGTGTATGAGCTCCTCTGGCAACAATGCCCTCCTTAAATGTGCTTGTGATTGCAGAGCCATCCAGGCAAAGACAAAAGCAGTTTTTGTGTGGAAACACTAGGAGGAGATTAAGGCTTATTTTTCCCCATTGTCTGGGAGAAGGGAGGGACTGAATTAGACTCATCGCCGATGTGCTCGCCACATTAACACCATATAAAACCTGAAGTGCTGCACACAGTCCATTGCAGTTAATAGTCAGATAATGGGAGAGAGGAGGAAAATGCTTCTATTAAATCATTGTTTAATACTTCACTCTGAAAGATTACTATTGTGTGATAAATCTGTAAAAAAAAAAAAAAAAACATTGCTAAATACACTGTTCTGCCATAACATTAAAACCACCCGCCTCATATTTTTTTAGATCCCCCTCGTGCCACCGAAACAGCTCTGGCTCGTTGAGGCGTGGACTCTGCAAAATCTCTAGAGGTGTCCTGTTGTATCTAGTGCCAAGATGTTAGTGGCACATCTTTTAAGTCCTGTAAGTTGCATGGTAGGGCCGCCACTGATTGCACTGATTGTATTCAGCACATCCCACATATGCTGAATTGGAATGAAAGCTAGAAAATTTGAAGGCCAGGTCCTCATATTATTCTTCAAATTATTTCTAAACAGTATTTGCAATGTGGCATGGCACACTGTTATCCTAAAAGAGGCCATTGCCATTAGGGAACTTATCATAAAGGGGTGTACTCGGTCTGCAACAATGTTAACATAGGTGGCTCTCAAAGTAACTTCCACATGAATGCCAACACCCAAGGTTTTTACAGCAGAACATTGCCTCGGCAGGCTTGCCTTTTTCCCGTAATGCATTCTAATGTCCTCTTTACCCCAGGTAAAAAAAGCTTACATGCCCATTGTAGGTGCTTTCGGTAGTGTACAGGGGGTAGCATGTGCATTTTGACTGGTTTGCCGGTATGTAACCCTATTTCCAGCAGGCTGTGGGACCAGACGAGACTAGCTAGCATTTACTTCCCACGCGCATCAATAAACTTTGGGCATCCGTGACCCTGACACTGGTTCTCCAGTTGTCCTTCCTTGTACCATTTTTGGTAAGTACTAACCACTGCACACTGGGAATACCACTAGACCTGCTGTTTTGGAAATGCCCTGACCCAGTTGTCTAGCCATCACAATCTGGTCCTTGTCAAAGTGGCTCACTTGGCCATTTTTCCTGCTTCCAGCACATCAACTTCTAGAAGAGTAATTCTGCTGTAAATATGCAAAGGTGTGTAATTTGTGTACTTATTTACATTTAGAAAAAACAGTAGAATATGACCTTTGGCCAGGAGTGACCATACTATGGCATGTGACTGTTCATATTCAGTATTTACACATGCAGTGTTTATGTACAATGATCTGCCACAACAGTAGTACAAAATTGAGTATTCCCTTTGTGCTACCACACCAGATCTGACCATTTCATGCATTAATTCTCTGCAAGTGTCCTTCCTTGTTTTTGGTCGGTAGCAACCACTGCATACTGGATACACTGCATACTACCCCACAAGACCTGCTGTTTCGGAGATGCTCTGACCTAGTTGTCTAGCCATCACAATTTAGCCCTTGTCAAATGAACTCAGATCTTTATGCTTGTCCATTTTCCCTGCTTTTAACACTTCATCACCTTCAAGAACTGACTGTTTATTTGCTGCCTAATTTCTCCCACCCCTTGCCAGATGCCACTGTAAATGAAGATAATCAGCTTTTTTCACTTCACCTAATGTTACTAATGTTATGGCTAAATCTAATGTTATAGCTGATCAGTGTATGTATCATATATATGTACATTTTTCAGTCATATACAGTATATGCATCTTATGTGTAGCTTGTATAGCTTGTACACTTAGTGCGAGAATACCCAGGATCAGCTATAATGGATCATTAACCACCTCTCCAACACTCTGTGTACAGGGCACTGAGAGCGAGGAATACCAAACGAACAATCCACCAGTTATTTACTCTCTTGCCAGTCACTTTGTGCACTACGGCCACTTTTTCCTCCCTCTCAGCCTCGCCTCCAATGTTGCGAATATCTTCAGCACGTCTATGAAATTAGCTTTTGAAAGGAGAGTTAATCGAATTTTGCGACGAGAATTCACGACACCCTAGCCGGGTTCCACAGTTGGCCTCCGAACACAATAGGTGCTGTAAATAATGATAGAATGTCAATGACCATATTGCATTACAGTACACAACAGCCAGTAAATGGAGTTATTCAGATAGTTTGGGGTCAGGAATACTGCTTTGCAACCTCAGGCCCAGTGATATGGACACAATGCTCCATGTCTCTTTTTCACATGCATTTACACCTCGCGGCTTTATGAATGGAAATGCAAGGGAATTTTGTGTCAACTGTATTATTTGCTGTGTGGATTTGTATATCCGTGGTCGTATTATTTACCGTCTTCTATTACACCTATATCCTATTCCAGAACTTGCGGAGGAGAAGTAATTGCTCGCCTGGTATCTGCCTGCATTATCGGCGCGCGGTGGCGTTTACTGTAAATTGATAAAGGACATTATACAGGCACATTGTGCAGGTGGAATGGAGTTTTTCTCTCAGACAATAAAGGGAGCAAGCTTTGCAGTCACATGACCTGCTCATTCTGAGCAAGGGGGGACAAAGATAACACCAGTCCATCTGCCTACTGGCAGTCAAACTTGTACATGTACAGACTTTCTCTGTGCTCTGTCTGTGCATGGATGTGTTTTTGTGCGCGTGTGTGAATGCAATGACATGAATGCATTAGTGCAGGCAGTGATGTGGTCAGTGCATTCTGAAGGTTCAAAAGTGGCCCAGCAAGTGAGATGGCTCGGTTCGGTTTGTCCAGGCTGTTGCCGTGCTTGTCTGAGTGTCAGTATGTATGTGTGTGTGGTTGTGTGGGGCGGGGAGCTGTGGGAGTGAGGGGCCTCACTGGAGCGAAGCCTATGAATCCTGGCAGCATGAGCGCAGACAAAGTCAAACTGCTGCTCACACATATTTGGGGAGATATTTAATTAAAAGTGGATTACAAGAGTGTTGGATAAACAAAGATCAGATTAACAAATAACTGTACGCTATTTTCCCATTTGCCAATGCAAATTTGACTTTGTGGCTAGATCCGTGACACAGAAGAGAAGATTTATGACACTTCCAGAATATTAAGTCTTGGTCTGGAAACGAGTTCTAGGCGGCAAAGTTTTCGCAAGAGCTGATAAATCCTCCCACCTGCCAGAATAACCTTCAGCGACCGTGTTTGCGCCTGCTCATCAATAGCAGATATATCTAAATGTTAGACTGAGCATGCAGGCGTGCTACAGTGAAGTCCCGTCTATCAATCAGTCACAGCCTTTCCTAACACACACACACACACACTGACTGTTTTAACTCTACGAGACGAGGTACCCAGGTAGAAAACACATTGCACCACGATCATGAACCCCCCCTGACCTACGGCAGTATGCACGCCTCTGTTTGGGCCATTCTAATTGGAATTTAAATTGAGTTGGACTGGGCTGCAGTGGTTCACTGAGGCCTAGAGAATAGCAAGGGAATTTTCTCTCTTTTTCATTTTTTTCACTTAGTTTCTCCTCTCCTTTCTATGGCAGGAGTTTCTTTTCTTGCTCTTTTCTCCTCTTCTTTACTTTCGACACCGGCTGACCTTGCTGTGATAGACTGCCGGACTTTGTGACTGGGCACTGCGAGGTAGCCGGTCTCTGAGACAGAGATGAGGAGAGGGGAAAAAAATGGATTTATTGACTTGTGACTTTGACTCAGGCTGATGTATCAGAGCCTGTATTATGGGGGATGATTAGGTTGTGGGATGTCAGGGACAACTTAATATAAATGAACCCCAAACATCGCTCACACCCCACCCCCTCCATCGCCAAACAGCCATGGCAGATCCAGAAGGCGGTCCAACTCAAACATATGAGCGTGCTGATGGGATGAGAGAGAGAGCGGGAGAAGGCTGAGACTGAGGGATCAGACACCCAAAGCCCTGTATCATCAGCTCCTCTGGAGAGTCTAGTCCTGCTGGGGCAGTCAATCTCTGCAGAGAGAGAGAGAAAAAGAGAGAAAGAGAGAGCGAGAGATAGATAGATACACTCAGGGAAAGTAAACAGTAGTATAGGAGAAAGTTCTTCAGAAGGAAATTTGGACATTTTTATATGACATGAAGATTAAACTTTTTTTTCTTTGCGGTTTGCCGAATGACCTGCTGCTTTTACTTAGCACTATCAAGGGTACAATACCTAGCAAGATTCAAGAAAAATGGGCCTCATCCTTCTTTAGAAGAAATTCCATCCTAAAACCCACAGTGGTTCAAGATTCTGACATTCACTAGTTTTCTTGTTTGAGATTGATTCCATTTGTTCAATTAGGACAACAGGATCTATTATTATAGCTGCATAGCTGCAAACAATTCTTTCTTTTTTCTCCCAATTTGGTGCTGCAAATTAACCCACCCATTCGTAACTCCCCCTGTCACTAGCAATGCTCGTGACACTAGGACTTAACACATGTCTCCTCCAATCCATGCAAAGCCAGCAACCACCTCCCATTTAAACCATCACAGATCACCAAGCCACACCAGCTAACAGATGCCTGTGCCAACCAAATTTGCTTAAGAGTGATGAGGGGAGAAAGCGGCATCTAACCAGTTGGCCAGTTGAGCCCTCTCCGACTCAGGCTGCTGATGGTAACAGTGAACAATTCTGTTTCTAAAAACATATTATAAAAAAATTTATTTAAAGTCTTAGGAAGATATTGGTGAAATAGGCCCAATGTGCCTTAAAGGAGCCTGGTGCCATGACATAGCAATGTTTTGAATATTTATTTCATTTTTAAATACAATTTTAATTTTAAAGTAAATTTAATACTGAATTAAATTACAGAATACAGCCAGGTCCATGTATTTGGATAGTGACAATTTTGTAGTTTTTGTAAAACTTCAAACAGTTTTTTGTATACAGTATACCATTTTCACAGGCACAAAAGTAATTAGACAATTAACTGATAAGCAGTTTTATGGCCAAGTGTGGCCTTTTTCCCTTAAGGAAGTAAAAGGTTGTTGATTGATGTGTTGAAGTTGCATTTGGTAGCTGTTCATGGCAACTTTTAATATGTGGTGCAAAGAGATGCTATGCATGTGAAGGAGGCCATCATCAGGCTGAAAAAACCCAAAACTATCAAGGAGGGAGCAGATATCTTAGGAGTGGCCAAATCAACCATATGGTGTATTTTTTAAATAGAAGGAATGCATTGATGAGCTCGGCAACACCAAAAGGCTTGGAAGAGCATGGCAGACAACTGAAGCAGATAATCACAGAATTGTGAAGAAAAAACATGCCTCAACATCTACTCAAGTCAAAAACACTGTAGAGGAGGGATGCCTATAATCTTTAAAGTCTACAACCAAAAGACACTTTATTAATTACCTCAAGACGCGGACCACTGGTAACACTCAAGAACAGAAAGGCCAGATTAGCCGGCCCGGTTCTGCAACAAGTTTCTTTGCACAGCTGAAAGCAAGATTAACTTAGAGTATAGAGAAGGAAAGGAATGAGTATAGAGAAGGAGTTCTGATGATACCACATATTCTGTCAAACATGGTGGAGACACTGTTTTGGAACAGGCATGCATGGCTGCCAACAGAACTGTGTCACTGGTATTTATTGATCATGTGACTGCTGCTAGAAATAGCAGGACAAAACCTAATGTGTGTAGAGCTATACCTTCTGCTCAGATTCAGTCACATGCGGCAAAACTGATAGGATGGAGCATCACAGTACAGATTTTGAATGTCCCAAAACAAACCATGAGCGTCTCAGGGCAAAGTAGAACGTTCTTAAACAGGTTCCAGACTTCAGCCTGACATTGACTCTAAAGGATTTTCAAATACCCTTATATTTATACTAGTGTTGGTATGTCAAAATAATTTTAAGCTTGTGAAAATGTAGGGAATATATACAAAATATCTTATACAGCAATCCATAGCCATAATGCCGTGTTTTACAGACTACCGCTACACCTTGCTTACTTTTATCTTCTTTCTTTTCTCCTTACATGGAGCCTCTGAGGGAAAGGCAGAAAGAGGAGGAGAGAGGGGGAAAAGACACCAGAATGAATAGATGAGGAGAAACGGAGCGAGTGGACTCTGGGCTGCCGGGGCCAGGGAAAACAGGACAGCACTTGGAGTTTGTTTGCTAAATAATGCAGGTGAAATGCAGCAGGACAAGAGCTGTTTCCCCTGATCTTAACGTCATTCTGTGTTTCGGTGAATTACTCTTCTCAAACAGAAATACATTACCCGGCTCTGCCAAGTCCGTTCTCTCATGTGGACGCGGCATTTGCTGGGGTTGGGCGCATTGTTGTCGAGAGTAGATCGGGCGCTTGACACAAGGAACCAGATGAAAATTGCAAAGAAGACGGGGGGAAAACCAGATGCAAAGGGGAGAAGCATGTTAGGGATGAATTCCCTTCAGCCATTACGCTGTCCCTCATTTCCGAAAGGATACATAATTCAGAGAGTGGAAAAGTCAGAGCAGGGGCTTGCGAATGGGGGAAAGAGGAAAGTGAGGGAGGGAGAGCGAGTGAAAGAGAGAAAGACTGATGGAGAGATGAGTCCGGCCTGTCCACTCACTCTCTCTCTCTCCCCTGCAGTGCCACCAGCAGGTAGGCAGAAATGCAGGCTGTGTCTTGGTAAGGCCGGGCCAGCGTGGCCGCCTGTGTTTCTGTGTTTTCGGCTCTGTAGGGGTGCTGCCGGGGCAGCGAGAGAGAGGCCAAGGTCCGCCGGCCTGTCACGTTGAGTAACATCAGTGGAGACCAAGCCTGGCACTTAAGCTGGAAGCTGGCGGCCTGGCAGAGACGGACAGGACAGTAATGTGTATTGTCACTAATGCAGGCCCCCGTGCTTGGGGTTAGCCCTGCTTGGCCCCTGCTGAACTCTCCGCAGGCCTGGACACACATGTTTAAGAAGGGCGAAGCCGCCTGGCACTTTCTACTAGATAATTGATTTAGTGCCCGTAAGGGTCTCTGACGTAGTTACGCAAGGATACAACACACACACACACACACACACAAATGTAGGCTGACATACAGAGAGCTATACACATGCAAATCCTTACGACAGAACAAAACATACATACATACAAATCCAGAGCCACGCTGATACAGAAATAGCCTGCTGTACAATGTAAGCAAGCGTTATGTAGGATGGTGAGTGATTTGTTTTATCGTACAAGACACAGCTTTTGTGTCAAGAATGGATCAAAGAAGAGAAAACAAGGTTTTATATAAGATCCCTTTTTCATATTTATCTTCATAATGCAGTCTTAACATAGATGGACAAAATCATTAGGAAGCCCATATCTTGGAAACCTGATGGACCGTCTTTGCTTTCTTGAAATAAAAGGGTTTGATGTAAGACCTGCCTGATGTTTTGGAGATGCTCTGACCCTGTTGTCTAGTCATCACCATTTTGCCCTTGTCAAAGTGGCTCAAATTCCTATGCTTGTCCATTTGTCCTTCTTTTAACACATCAGCTTCAGAAACTGTTCACTTGCTGCCTAATATATCCCACCCCTTGACAGATGCCACTGCAGATGAAGATAATCAATGTTCTAACTTTATCTGTCAGTGTTGTTAATGTTCTGGCTGATCGGTAAAGAACGTAAATGCTGTTAAAGTTTCAAAATGCACTATTGACTCTCCAATTCATGTAGTGTCACTGTCCAAAAAACCCCATTCTCCAAACTGGTAACTACAGGAGAAAAAATAAACTCACTAGAAAACACTGAGGAACACCCCTTCTAATAAAGCTACTTTATTATATTCATATAATTTACATACATGTACATATATATTTTTTTTCCTTTTTGTTTTAAATTTTATAGAGTGTTTGAACTTACACGAATAGTTGCAACTGTAACAACTGCAATTTCCCTCCTTGGATCAATAAAGTATTTCTGATTCTGATTAAGTTGCACCCATTGTTGATGTCACAGACGTACCTGCAGAGAAGTACTGCCAATAGGGAAGGACTCTCCGGGGCAGATAAACATTAGGGGCTACACAATGAATGAGCAAGTGTCCCAATACTTTTGTCCACATTGTGTATATCTATATTCATTGCCTCCTTACATATTTGAGATCACTGTGTTCAATGTAGATGTCATACACTACAGACTAGAATAGAGATCTCTCATGTGAGACATTGTGTTGGAGCAATGTGCCATGGGATGAGAAACCACGTGAACCTCAGTGTTTGTGACACCATGGACAATATTTCATCCTGTGTGTCCCATCCTTCTGGGAGTTGCTTTTAAGCATTCCACACACACTCACACACTTTGCTCCTTATGTATCACACAGGTGTGGATGCACACCAATCCACAGAGGGAAACCGCGTCTTGACTAAAGAACATTGACTAAAGAAAGAGAGAGAGAGAGAGAGAGAGAGAGAGAGAGAGAGACATGCAGAGACACCCATTTTCTCCACACCACCCAAACACAAATATCCTCATATTGTGCATCACAGGAAATGCATCATGCTTGTCAATCAATTCTATTTAGCCTCAGCCTGCAGGAGTTAGTGTAAGACTAGGGCCCTGAGAAAACAAATAAAGCTAAACCCCACTCTCAGCCTAATCCTACCGCTCCAAACTCTCCTAAATCTCTCAGCCCTGCTCCTGTATTGACACTTCCTCCTTCAGTACCGCAATCATTACTAGCTCAATCTCTGTCTCTGTCTCTCTCTCACACACACACACACAGCTACTGTTTATGAGTGGATTGACTTCCACTCCATATATCAGTAGCTATTAAAGAGAGCAGGAGATAAAATGCATCACTGCCATAGTAGGCCAGTAGGGTGTGTTTATGTGTGTGTTTGAAGGGATGTGGGCTGTTGGACATCATCGTTGGCACTAACACTAATGTAGTTTTGCTCCTCTGTCCACTCACTCACTGACTCAGTGTGGAGTGAAAGAGCATTGAGAGAGACAGCATTACATTAGCTGAGCCTTTATGTTTTACGTTTTCTAAAATGAGGCAAATTAAGACGTTTATTGACTGTTACTATGTTCATCGGAGCACCTAAATCCCTTCTCGGCTCATCCCGTCTCATTTCTGCTCTTCTCTGCTCTTCTCGTCTCGTCTCTCCTCTCATTTCTTTCCTCCCCTTCCCTCCATCTTGCTGGTTGCTGTCAGTGAGAAAGCGTCACCCCTCGGTGTCTGTGACTCCAATTTGAGCGGAGCAAGCGGAGGTCTCACACTCTGTCAGCTTGTGCCCCCCTATAACCCTCCACGCACCCCTCCCCAGCCCCAGACCCTCCCTTTCTCCCTCCGCTCCTGCAAACAGGGGCAATTACACACTGAACTGCCACCTTGTTTACACCTTAAACTGCCACCAATTACAGCAGTGTGACACCCTCACCAGCACGTGCACTCCAACACTGCTCCCTCTCTCTCTGTTTCTCTCTCTCTCTTTCTCCTGAGCATGCCGTCTGCTGGGGTGGGAGCAGCCGCTAATGGAGGAGAGGATGGCTTTGACTCTCACTCTGGCTGGAGGGATGACAGGACAGAGGGTGGAGTAGCAGAGACATGCTCAGGGTTTAGGCTAACTGTGCTTGGAGACTGTATGCAGTGGGAGAGAGAGACTGCACTGAGCTCTTTCACCTTTCAAAAGCTACTGTAAAAATGTAAAAATAGCCAATTCCGGACCTACCTACTTGGCCTTCGTGGTGCAGAATACAACACAATGTGCCTCTGATTTACATTCTTACATACTGTATGTGGGCCCACACTTCAAATAGTCACTAAGTCAACAACATTACACATAGTTTCTACTACATTAGTTTTATAGGTGCTACTGAATCACTGTTAACAGTTACTAGGAGTGGTGTGATACCACTTTTTGTAATGTCCATTACTTGATTAATTTGTCCATTAATGATTTTTTTTATTGTTTGACTTAACTTTTTTCATCTTAAAATTCCAAAGAATTTATAAAAGACAGTCACCAGTGCCATGTTATTTTAGGAGATGCTTGGCTACTGTAAACACTATAAAAACATGGTTAGATAGGGTAAGTATTGCTGCTTGTTATAATATTTGCATATCTGTCTATAAGTTACACTGATCCTGAGTTATTAAGCCTAGAATACCAGCATGTAGGTTTGAACCATGCATTTACGTGATAGTTTGGATTAGGGATTGGATTATACTTTATTCTTCGGATTATACTTTTTTTTTTTTTTTTTGATATCCGATCCAATGGGTTTGGCCAGTATTGAACCAAAAACCGATACAGTATCAAATCAGTGCACCCCTAGTTGCTAAATACTTCTTAAGAGGACATAATTTATGGAAAGAAATGCATAAATGTTGTTAATGTTTCAAAACCATTCACTCTCTAGTTTATATGGGTTATTTCTGCAAACCAGAGCTGTATGAATGGGCCATTTTTATTTAATTGTTTTTTGATGTGAAGCATTTCCTACACTTTATAATATATATAATTATATATATATATATATATATATATATATATAACCATGCAGTCAGCCTTTACAATGATTTCTAAAAGAATGGGCATTTCTGAAGAGCTCACTGAATTCCAGCCTGGTACCGTTCTGTTAGAGTTGTGGGTATAATGTGTAAGTATCCCAACACTTTTGTCCATATGGTGTATTTGTGCCTATTCGGTCAACAGAAGGTAAGCCTTCCTAATTATGCTTAGCATAATTGTCTTTACTCTCCAGTTAAGGCTTTCTACTAGATTTTGGAGCATTGCTGTGAGGATTTGATTGCATTTAGTAACAAAAGCGCTAGTGAGGCCATGATGTTGGATGATCACCACCCTACTTCATCCCAACTCACCAAACACCCTTCCAATCCAAAAGTACTAGATGAAGTTCCATCATTCCAGAGAACACAGTTTCACTGCTCCACAGCTCAATGCTGGAGGGCTTTATACCAGTGTAGCCCACGCCTGGCATTAGACATGATGCCAATAGGTTCATGTTGATCTGCTCTAGAAAGTCATATTCTATTGGCAGAACCTCTCTAAATGTTCTTTAGCCCCCCTGAATACAGTATATTTAGATACACATATATATATATATATATATATATATATATATATATATATATATATATATATATATATACATGTATCTAAATATACTGTATTTAGGGGGGCTAAAGAACATTTAGAGAACATTTAATACTGGCATAGAGACGCCCATGAGTTTACCGAAGTCCATGTAACTGGCTACTATTACTAGTTACTGCTCACCTCTGGATAGTATGAGAAAGCAGGGATGTACAGAGTGTGTATCAAGAGACCGACATCCAAGCAGAGCAGAACCACAAAGACAGTAACCGAGCAGCCTCACACAAGGACGACAAGCATCGCTATAGTGAGAACAAGAGTGTGAAAAACAGTAAAATAGAGTGCAGGCATGAGAGAGTCAGGGTGAGAACATGAAAGCATGTGTGTGTGTGTTTGTGTGCCATGTGTGCATGAGTGAGTGTGTTAATGAAGTGACCTGCTCAGCCCACCTGCTCTCCCCAGCTGCCTGGTCTAAGATGGAGGCAGCATTCTGTAAATATCTGGACAAAAGTCTATGGAGCTTTCTTTCTCTCTCACTCACTCACTTTCTTCACCCACTCTCACGTTCTTTCACTCTAGCATATCTCTTTCTGTCTCTCATATATTATCCTCTTATCACCTTGACCCGCTCAGCACTGAACAGTGACCTGTGACCTGCCCATGATACCAACGAAGTGCTTAGTGATTGGCCAGCCTGTATGTTAGCCCCATCCTGTCAAAGAAGGCCATTCTTGGCCATTCAGACTCTTTTACAACAATCAGAAGTCTGGCTTTTTAGATTAAACTATGAACAGAAGAATGAGGAGCATTCTTCCTTAACGTCAGCAGGAATGAACCCTCTGTCCACTTGACACACTCATGATCTGTACATCATGATCTGTAAATCAATCTCCATGTGGAACCATTGATGGTTACAAATACACTGGTCATGTAGTACCCCCAGCCTACACATTGCTTGCTAAGTTACTCTTCCCCTTTGATTCAGTTACTTAGACATTATTAATCAGCTGATTAAATGTATCCGGTTTGTTGGGTGCTGCAAAAACAGCAAAACATGGAGAGAAGGCAGTACTACAGGTACAGACCAGGGTTGGGAACCACTGACTGGCATCATCTATGCTTAATGTGGCTGATAAGACTGTGTGCACCTCAAACTCTAAGGCCTCGATTCCTCACTTTAATAACAATGTACCATCCATTTAATAGCAGCACATGCTGAGAAACAGATATAGGGTAATGCTTCCTGAACATGGGTTTATATATAGTCTTAGACTGAATTACGGTGTCTTTTAGTGTAGGTGTAGGTTGAATCTGCATGTAAAAATCTGGTCCAGATTGTTCTATTGGGCGAAAATGGACTTTTACAAGGGTATTAAACAAGAGTTTTCCTGCTTTTGTTGGAGTAACTGTCTCTACTGTCCAGAGAAGGCTTTGTATTAGATTTTGGAGCAAGAGGACTGAATTGCATTTAGCGACAAGAACTTTAGTGAGGTCAGGATGTTGGAGGATCTCTACCCAACCTCATTCTAAAAGTATTGGATGGAGCACCACCATCATTATAAAGAACACAGTTCCACTGCTGACATTAGGCATAATGCCAATAGGTTCATGTTTATCTCCTCCAGAGAGTCCTATTCTATTGTCAGTACTTCTCTACAGGGACTAGACAAGCTGTGTGTGTGTGCATTTGTTCATCTGTGTCAGCAATGAATGCAGATTAAAGTTGCTGAATGCATTCATTAGAAAGGGTGTCCACAAACATTTGGACTTTTCTTTTTCTCCTTGATTTGGCTTTGGGTTGCGATTCTGAGCCTGGCTAGTCCTCCGTGGCTCAGTGTCACATTTGTCATTGCTGAACAGACATACGCCAATACGCTGGAGCAGTGTTCCGGAGTAATGACCCTGCCACAGAGCAAGGAGAGGCCCTGGACATCCAGGGGAGCGCAGTCGGGACAAACGCATCACTTCCTCTTTGTTAAATCTTAATGTGCGTTGGCCCAATTCCCCACCATGACGCTTGTGCCAAGTGCCTGCCTCTCTCCCTGCTCTTTCTCCCTGCCTAATGTATGCAGGCCCTTAGTCTTAGTCTAATAAGTGACACAGGAGGGGCAGTGTGTGGTATGTGAATGTGTGTGTGTGTGCGCACAATTTCCGTTTATGCAAGGCAGGTGAAAAGTTGGAAAATTGGTCCGTTCCATCATTGCCGGACATGGAGGCAGCGGTGACACCCTGATCAGGTGTGCATGCATAATCGCCACCAAAAATAATCACTGTTTTGAATAATTCCCCCCACCAAATTCCTGCAGCTTCGACTTCTTCTGGGGAGGTATCTCATAAATCTTTACAATGAATGTAAATCAGAGATGGAAGGGCTGCAACGCTAGGCCTCTTAGGAACCCTGTAGATCTCTCCCTCTCTCTCTCTTGCTCTCTCTCCCTCTCTCTGCTCTCTTTTTTTGAGAGTTTACACAGATGATGCATGAGGGCACTGGTGGAGAGAGCTAAGGAAAAAGCGATGTTTTAACATCCATCTAGGAGGTGATTTTAGACTCCCCCGTTGTTCTGCTGCTCTCTGTAAATGAACACTCTGCTTTTCTCTTACCTCAGAGGATCACACCAAATCCCATAT
Source organism: Salminus brasiliensis (assembly GCF_030463535.1). NCBI lineage: Eukaryota > Metazoa > Chordata > Actinopteri > Characiformes > Bryconidae > Salminus > Salminus brasiliensis. The sequence continues at coordinate 34,482,634 of NC_132881.1, read as the reverse complement.
CTTCATCTTCCTCACAATAACAACCCTTCAGTGTAGTAGGGCAGTGGGAGATCACCATAGAAACACATTCATAAAGGTTTCTGTAGCTTTTAACTTTTATATCTTATGCCATAATCCATACCAGGCCTCAATGACTATATATTTAAGGGGCAGTAGTAGAGGAGCGTGTCGTACAATTCCCAGTGAAAATAATATTTTAAATGAGGAAACGGAGGTATTAGCACAGTCTATAGTCTGTGGTGAAGATTGTGCTGTTTTTGTTTGCTGGTCTAATTCCAGGCTTCTATGGTGTAATTGATGGGGAGGAGAGAAGGAGAAAGGAACTGGAGGGGGTGGGGTTAAGAGACAGCATGGTGGCTAGGCAAATCGCATGCAGACCACTGTGCGTGTGTGTGTGTGTGTGTGTGTGTGTGTGTATATGCACCAGCGTTTTTCCGCTCTGGGTGATTGAGCGACCCTGCCATGGTGCCATTGTAATGAGCATCCACTAGAGTGAGGAAAACTTGGAGCCGAGAAAGTTACAGAATTATTTAGAGGGGCTCTGTGAAAATTACAATATGCACAATCTACCTTCTCGTTAAAGGATGAAAAATAATAAAATTCTTTGTGACAGCCCTCCAGCCCTTGCGATGTATAATGATTTTTTATTTTTTTCACCCTGTGAATAATTTTTTTTTTCTTCCTCCAGAATCTGGATACATCTGTTTTGCATGAGATGCATAAAATGACAGGACTTAGACAGCTAGTGCATCTAGTGACAAAGATTACTGTCAGCCACCTCCTTGAGTTAATTCATCATTGGAAATGGTCCGTTCCCTTCCTCTGTCTCTTAGCAACAGCCTATCCCCTGGTGCTGCCTTTGCCACATGTGTATGTGTAATATAGTGCTCTTCAGAATACCTTTTACATAAAAATAAGCAGATAATTTCAACTTTACATTTTTATTGCATTAACATAAAATATTGGGCATATTACATTGGAAATTCATATCTAAAGAATTTGATTCTACCAGCTATTATGCAGTGCAAGGCGTAGTGGTTATACTTGTTAATCTGGGCGCATGAATAAGGAAATATTTGCTTTGGATATTAGTTTTCGGCGGCGGAGACGGGATGGAGAAACTTTGCAATAACGCGGAAGGGAGGGGGAGTAACCTCTTAACATGCAAATCACCTGGCTCACCTCTGATGAATGGCTGCAGTACCCCGTTTAAAAAATTGTCCCTTCACACAAGACTTTCTGCTAAAGGATTAGGTGCTAACAAGTGCGAACAACGTGGAAACAAACAAAACTTATCTCTTTACTGGAGCGCTCTGCTGACTTTGGCAAAGGTCGGCAAGATTGATACGCAGAGTTTCGCTCTTCTTTCCACCATCTACTCATGTCTATAGGCAGGTCCATAAGTATTTGGACATGGGCACTGTGTTCATCATTTTGCCTCTGTGCACCACCTCAGTAGATCTGAGAATGAAGCAGTCAGTATGTGACTGAAGGGTAGACTTTCACGCCTTCGTTTTCACAGGCTCAAAAGTAATTGGACAGCCGACTGATCGGGGCAGTTTCATGGCCATGTGTGGCATTTTCCCTTTATTACTGCATGATTAGTTAGATTTGTGTTAGATTTGCATAACTCTCAAGATTAACTCTCAAGTTAATCTTGAGAGTTATGCAAATCTAACACAAGATTAACTTGTACCGGAATGATGGGAAGAGGAGAGTATGGAGAAGAAGAGGACGGGCTTATGATCCCAAACATATCACATCATCTGTCAAACATGGTGGAGGCATTGCTATGGCAGGGCCAGATATAGGTAACAGTGGAACTGGGCCACTGGTGTTTACTGAATGTTGAATGGATACATTCTCAAGTATATAGAGTTAGATTTTCTGCTCAGATTCAGTCAGATGCTGCTGAACTGACAGGACAACACTTCTCAGTACAGATGGATAATAACCCAAAACATACAGCAGAAGCTACCCAAGAGCTTTTTAAGGCAACAAAGCGGAATGTTTTTAAATTCTTAAATGAGTCTGTCACCTGACCTCAACCCGACTGAGCATGCTTTTCATTTACTGAAGACAAAATCGAGGGCAGTAAAGCCCACAAACAAGCAGCAACTGTAGGCGGCTGCAGTAAAGGCCTGGCAAAGCATCTCAAGGAAGGAAAATTAGCATTTGGTAATGTCCAGGGGTTGCAGACTTCAGGCTGTCATTGACTGCAAAATATTTGCATCCAAGTATTAAAAATAATTCTTAGCTTCATAATTATGCTAGTTTGTAGGTTTAAGCCTGTGAAAATGGAATATGTAAAGATAGCTGTAGTTTCTGAACAGCAAATGCAATATTTTGGTTAAACTCACTGAGTCAAAGCTGAGCGCCTACTCCTCTAGTAGCGCCTAGTCACATCTTGATTGCTCAAAATCCATTGAGGTGGTGTACGCCTCAGAATTATGAAAACTGCGTCACTCTCTGTATCTTTCAATAAAGCTGATCACAGATTAGTCTGCATAATGGACTGAACCTTCCCAGTCTAAAATCAATGGTAGATAAATCCTTCACATATTTTTAATCTCTAATAATAAATAAAAAAAGAGTATAAACAGCTATAAACTTTAAATGCTTTAAAAAAGCACAGATAATGAAAATAAAGAGTGCACAAGGAGTAAACACATATACAGGGACCAGAACAGCAATCTCTCTCTCCCTCTCTCTCTCTTTCTCTCTCTTTTTCTCTCTGTGGTGACACTGCAGTGTTACAGCTTTATCTGCCATGAAAAGGTGAAGCCATGAGTGATCTCCCCAATTTAAAAGCACTCAACCCTTACATCCAGTGAGATGAATATTTTGCATATATTCATGGAACAATGATTCAATTTAAGAATATTATTTTGAAAACATTGCCTGAGCTTTTTGCCGTAACAGATCATGGACAATATCACAGCAGCAGCAAACGCAGGCATTGAGCTTGATACATTCAGACGAAGATGAGGCCTGAAAAAAATAATTAAAAAGCAAACGATGAAAGATAAATGAGACAGAGAGTTTAAAGGAAGAAAGAATAAAAAGAATTACCAATGGGTCGCCCCTGAAATCTGCATCCTGTCTTTGGTCTCTAATGACCTCATTTTCTGCTAATGAATTGCTAACAAAAAAATCTAGATATATAGATAAGGAGCAGAGTCCAGCTCTGTCTGTATGATCATGTTAAAGCAGATCAGAGAGACAGAGGGAGTGAGGGAAATTAAGATCTCTGCTGGACAAAGGGACATGAAAACTGCAATTTTTAAAAATAAAGTAGCTATAAGGGCTTCACTGGAGCGAAGCTGTAGGAGAACATTCGGTTTTCTAATGAAACTTTCAAAGGAATCATTTTTGTAAAATGAGATTTCGGGACATTTTTAGAGCTGCTCCTCTTCATTGTGATTTCAGGGTTTGAACCGTACTGAAGATTCTGCCGTGAAGCTTCCCATAACCTTTGATAATGCTCAGTCTGAATGATATCACATATATTTCTTACAGTGCTTTGTTATGGAAAGCCAGGTGATGTACTGCACAAACTGTAAACTGTAACTATTAGATCTGGGCCTTGGACTACGGCCACAAATGTCCAAAAGTTCTCAAAAAAGGGAAAAAATCCACCTGTATGATAATGGTCATTTCTGTTAGCCTCACTATGGGCACATGTACATGAGCATTTTTCAACATTTTGAGCAAGACAACCTTTTGTTCCAATATTTGAAGCTTGCAAAGGCAATGCCATATAGTTTACCCTGCATGTTTACTAGTTTACCAGTCTCTTGGCATCCCACAAATTGAACCCTTTTGTTGCCAAACAAAAAATGAACTACATGTATATACATGTATTTGTTTTGTCACATAAACCATAAACTATTATGTTATTAGATCTAATCACACATCTGACATTGTCTTTGGGAGCTGTGCACACCAGTAGTTGAAGAATTGCCCTGATGTACATTACAGTGAATACTGTTCTCCTGTTGTTCCCTTTCAGGAAACACAAAGGTGTCTTACAACACAAAATTGTATAATGCTGTGTGCCATCTCACACACACAAAAAAGTATTTTCTTGCCTAAACTACCCCTCCGCAAATTATATATAAGGCCATCTACTTCAGAGCATGATGCAGAGGAGTTGTTTGATTTTTACATCATCCACTGACAAAATCAGTCACTATCCCGTCGCAGTCTCCATCAAAACAAATACGGCGATTATTTCACTGCTTATTTTGGCAGAAAAATTGCGAGAGGGAGACCAACAATACCAAATTATAACAGCACTCTCCAACAGAATAATTTACCTTCAATTCAGCTCAGCAAGCAGCCGACTCAGCGTCTTAATTAAGCGCTCGGCCAGAAAAGAATCCGAGTCGAATAATGATCTGTGCATGTGGATAAACAGCGGCTATTGACTCTGTAATAGGTAGGTTTCATGGGATGTGTGGTTCAATAGTAATGAGATGAAGTGAGGAGAGCCTTCTCCACACAATGAACTAAGTACTGTCCAGACAGTGGCTTTCAAATGCAATAGCTACTCATCAATACTTTCACAGGGGTTTAGGCAGAGTGGAGAAATTTATCAACACCTTGAAAGGAGCCCAGAATGCAGGGACATCGCCGGAATAAAACTGGCGTGATCGATGAGATGCTGCGTGCCGGTTTTCTGGACAAAATGAAGTAAATAAGCGTGTGGCTCAGAGGACTATCAGGGAAGTCATTTGCATTAGAGAGAGTGATTTTTAAAGTGCTTTCATCTGTTGTGTAAGCAGGGTTACTTTCAGTGATGCGGGCCACCACGAGCGGATCGTTTTGGGCGAAGACCCCTCATTAGCAAGGTGACAGCAAAAACAAACAGTATACCTAACAGAGGCTGTGTTTTGTTCCATTTACATAGTTCAAGCCAATCTGCGCCATTACCCAGCATAAGAGCAGGATGCTTTAAAAAGCCAGTCCTCCACTGGCCGTGCCCTCGCCAGTCAACAGCCACGCATCAATCAGCTACTGAGCTAATTTAGCAGGTCTCTCTCGGATTCTGCTGAGTGCTACATGCAGGTGGGCTAATGCTCTTTTGTAGGCCCACTACTCAATTAGAGTGCGGCGCGCCACAAAACAGCAAACAAAATGCAGCAAAACAGCAGTGAACGTACTACCTCGGCGTACTTGGGCCGACTCTAAGAAGGTAAAATGCATAAGTTGAGTGCATCGCAGTGGGACACACCATCAAGGATAGATTAGTCATTATGCGAGTCCAGAGCTCACCTGCTCCACAACCCCCCAATTCTCCAATTTTACAGCTAATTTAAGTATAAACACTGTATTTTTACATATTTATTTTCATTGTGTGCTATATTACATACCATGCAATGGACTGGATCCTGGCAAAGAAGAAGCTCTTAAGAGGTTTCTTTTACCAACACTGTAAAGAAATTCATTCATCCATCCATTCATCTTCTTTCCTGCTTCTTCCCGGTCAGGGACACAAGTGGGTCCAGAGCCTACCAAGAATCATTGGGTGCAAGGCAGGAATACCCCCTGCACATACCACCAGTCTATCACACACACGTAGTGGGCAACTCAGAATAGCTGATTCACCTACCATGTGTGTTTCTGAGAGGAAACCAGAGTAGCCATAGGACAACCACATATGCACCGGGCAAACACACCAAACTCCTCATAGGCGCTGACCTGAGTGGGTTCAGATCGAACCCAATGACTCAGACCCCTGGAGCTGTGCGGTACACACACTGCAGTGCCACCATGATGACCTATGGAGAAACTGTACTGTGAGTCTGCACATTTCAGTACAGTGCACCACTTTATATGATTCATATCAGAATGAACCGAATCACGCTATGAACAGTGAGAGCTGCATCACTGTGCAGTTTCTCTGTTCACATCACAACACAATCAGGGTCTAAACCCGAGTCTTAAAAGTATAAACACAGCTTGCTTTCGTCTAGGCCTCTCTCTCCCTCCCTCCCTCCCTCCCTCCTCCCCGCTGTGTGTGTGTGTGTGTGTGTGTGTGTGTGTTGGAGCGTTTGGAGTGGAGGGTCTGAGGTGGGAGCTGTGGTATTAGCAGGCTTAGTTAACATTAGGGGCGTAAGGCAGGCAGAGGAAGTTGTGGCGGCGTTTCTCGTGTCATTACTCTGAGATGGCTCTAATGGCCGTCCCGCTGGAGAGCCACTTCAGAGGCGACGCTCGCAGAGGCGCGCGCGCTTCACTCGCGCGCTTTAAGCGCCCCCGCGCACCCGCAGCCCGAGAGCTCGCGCGCCGGGCGTTGTATGTAAATTCCCCCTCATTTATGGCATTATCTGAAGGAGGATATTGTCACTCCACGGTAATGCGCGTGTACGCGTCCCATGGAAAAGAGAGAGAGAAAGGGGGGTGGGGGGGAGGTGTAGAGAGAGAGAGAGAGAGCGCGAGGGAGAGGGGGTGGTGGGGGGCGTAAGAGAGATACCCACTAACAAACAATAGCGGCAGCACGAACGAGAGCCAAGCGCAGGAACAGAGGAATGGAAGAGGCGAATAAAGCAGGATGGCTGAGAAGAGGGGAGAGAGAGAGAGACAGAAGAAGAGGGGTGAGGAGGAGGAGGAGGATGGGGGGGGGGTCTGAGCTGAATAAAGAAACGTCTGTATTGAAAAATAGCCAGGTGGGTAAATTTAACTAGCTCAGCCATTTGCAACATGGACGGAAGGAGAAGAGAGGCTGAATATGGAGATGGAGTGGTGCAGGATGGAAGGACGGGAGGATAGTGTCAAATAGGACCAAAACAATGAGAAAATAAAGGATAAAGTAGAAAGGACACGGCAGAGGAATGTTTAAAATACGCATAAAGTGAACAATAAATAATGAGCAAAAAAAAAATTATATATAAAAAAAAACTAATACAGCCTTCATATAGCACTGATGATCTATTCAGTGAATAATATGGGATCGGGAAGTATTTTCTTTCGAAAGGAATATACAGCTTAGCCCAAGCTGAGCTTATATATTTTATTTGATGGGTTTCCAGTATTGTGACCAGAAGCTGCAGCCTTTGTACAGCCTGTGTTTCGCAGTACAGTCTTGTGGCCATGGCTTATTCTCCTGTTCTACAACTTGTTTCTGGACATTCTGCCCATGTTTCAGGGAGTAGTGTGTTTTCTCATTAGCATAACACAATTTGTGAAGATATTGCATTGGGGATGCTGCTGAAGTGCATACTGCTGTAACTTATGACTTTACTGCAGATATCCAGAAAAGCCTTCTTCTGTAGGATATGTAGATCACAGCGCTGCCACTACATTTCCAGAGTCCTACCGGAATGTAATAAAGGGCTTATATCCTGGCAAATATTCTCAGAGTTTCAAAAGCTTCACTTTACTTTGAAGATTTAAGTGTTTCATGATTATTTGTTTATTTAATTATTTTAATAATACAGGACAGACAATCAGAAGACGATATTTACAATACAGTGCTCTGCAAACGTTTTAGGCACCGGTAAAAATTAGACAAGTTACATTGGGCAATGTTTACTAACTCAAGAAGTAGTGATTTTACATCAATGAGTTTATCAAAACATTTCCTTGTCAGTGTCTAGTATTATTTATAGTTACAGTACAACACCTGGTTTGGCAAATCAGTGGTTAATGATGTTAATTTAGGTGAGCTGGTGATGGATTTTTACAAGCTCCAGTGTCCAGGCCTTGTTCTTCCAACTAGCTCACACAATATCAACTACTTTCTTCGAGATGAGAAATTCTTGTTACTTTGTTCTGCATTTATCTACTTACAATTGTTCTAACATTATCTGGTGTTTTTTTACAAGCAAAAACACTCACATTGCGGAGATAAATGGTCCTAAATAATGTACCTAGGGTTATTAAAAACTCTGTAAACACTGTATATCAGTCTTAAAGGCACAGTGACACAAACAGCCTGTTGGGAAGAGAGGTTGGAAAGCAGCAGTGTAAAAAATGAATGATGACTGTTTTTGGTAGATAAAACACCCCTAAAGACATAAGTGGACCTCAGGGAACAGCCTTTTTAGTCATCATACACTTCTACTTCCATTTCCACTATTACTGATAACGCACCTAATTGCTATGTTTATTTTCATCTATTTCAATATTTTGCACGAACAAACAAACAAAAGAGCTTTTGTGGATATCCTGGTGTTCAGTAGGTGATGGACAGAGTTAAAAATAAGAGTACTAGCACTGGCTTTGGCCTTACTTGCCGATGCAGCCTGTTTTCTGGCCTGTAGTTATATCGACAACAACTCAGAAATGTAGCCTATTGATTTAAGTGGCAGCATGTGCTATTGAGAGGTCACATGGGTGTGCGTAAAGAGTTCAGCAGAGCGAAAGTGCTTGGCATCACTCAGCCCACAACAAAATTTAGCAGGGAGTCTTTACTGTGTGTGTATGGCTGTCCAACACAACACAACACACAGCAGCTGATTAAGTGTTTTGGAATGCAGTATGACTTTATCTGTCATATCTATACAAAGAGAATGTAAATATGTAAAGCTCTGCACTTTGTGGGTTCTGGAATTGCTTTGTCATGATTAAATTAATAAACTGAGTCTGAAAAGCAGATTGTGCTTGACAGACTACAACCCCTCCGTTTCCCTGCCGCTGCCTCTCGCCTGGGCCTAATAAGCTTCAATTACGCGCAGCTCTTTCATTCATTAAAGACAGCCACGGCCCTTTGTAGACCTGCAATAAACACTAACAGAGAAAAATATTAGGGCCCGTTTATTTATGAACCCGTTAATAATGAGGCGCTTGATGAAAATAGCTTTCTCAGCAGTGCTCTTGCTGAACAAACAATGTGCATTCGGGAGAGGTAGCTAGTTAGCCTCTGTGACTTAGACAAAGCTACGGAGACACGACAAGTGCTGGCAATTAGCTGAGCCTTCTCCACGGGCTAACCCTATACATCTTTGTCGTTTTCAATCACCCAGGACTGCAGCACGGTGTAGAATTAAAGTACGGATGTCATCAATTTCTTTTAAACCCAGTCCATTGTGCTGTGGTCATGCGTATGGGATACATTACTGTTACCATTTTATTAGAAATGAGTGGGAGTGGAGGGAGTTTCTACAGGAGGTGATCTTGGAAGATCCAAGTCATATTATTATTTGACATCCTCCAATTAAAAAAATGGTTCTTGAATATAGACCGTGGTTCTACATGGAACCATGGCAACGTATTTGGACAAGGAATCATTTGGATGCTTAAATGGTTCTTTGCCTGGCTTAACATACTGCACCCTAAACCTAACCTAAACTTAACCCTTACCCTAAGCCAGTACAGTTTGCTAATTTTCCACAACAGACTTACCAACCTGGCAATAAACAGGTGAGTTGAATCAGGTGCTTTAGCAAGAAACCTTTGCAGGGATCTGGCACTCCAGGACTCTGAAATGCCCACCCCTGCCCTGAGTTGTGTAATTTTATCACCTGCACTTGCACCTGAATCTAAAACTAAACTTTAATGTAAAATACCTTACCCTAACCATAAGTCCAACCCTACAATTCTTAATGTTTCTGCAGGACTTTCCATTTATTAGTTCCTTTTTGAGACGCTCCATAACAGAGAAAAGCAGCATGAATATAGCTGTAGTGACACTGTAGCGTTTTCTCAATTCATCTTGAGTACATGGCAGACGAGTTCTGTGTATTTGGGAAAACAACACCACCAGTGGACGGGAGCTGTACCTACAAAATATCTTTGTGCAAATGTTAGAAATTCCTCAGGGTACATTTTTAGTCGTATATGTATGCTAGAAATCCAAACACTAGACATCCATTGACTCAAAAATCACTAGGCATTTGCAAAAGTCTGTAAATAATGGTTTGAAGTGAGTAACTATATAATGCAAAATTGAGACTACAACCTTGACCTAGCAAGCTTGAGGTTAACTTTCAAGCACTGGAGCATAAAAGCAATTCTGGTTACCTTTGCCAACCCTCTAAGGTTGTCCAGTACCGGTGTGCATTTCACACAAACATTTACTGAGGAAATTCAGCATACTGCCCAGTGGCATCTATTTTAAATGTGTTTCTAGTTAATTTGACTTTTTTTCCCCAAAATGCAAAAATGATTGTCTGTCATAAAGGAATGAATGGTACAAATGCAGCAGACAGAGACTTGTGTGTGATATAGAGAGTGTTAGTGGTTTGCCCAGCATGCTGTTATACTGGAACAGTCAAAACTGACAGTTGTTTCGGATTCCTCTGCCCGTAGATTTTGAAAAATAGAAAATGCCCACACTCAAAACACCAGAGCCACCCTAATAGCAAATGAAAGCGCTGTATAGATGAGGGAAGAGGGATTGTCAGTGATGTCTGAGAAGGTCATGCATAGCTTGTAAATGTCTAGCACAGTTCAGTTTGCAAGAAGTCCTGCTTCTCCTAGTTGCTGTTGTCATGTCCTTCATACCTTCAGCCCAGGCTACCCGGCAGTATCTGCAGCTAACTGACTTAAAAGCTCAGTGATGCAAGGAAAACTTTTAAATATCTTTAAAACACCACTGGAAATAAATTCAATTTAAATGCAAATGGATTCCAGAAGCCTTGTTTCCATTGTTCAAACCAGGTGCTTCTGTTTAGCAACTGGACACTAGAGAAGCTGGTTTTCATGTCTAATGGTTTGAGGTACAAAAGCTGCCCCTTCAAATGAGCTAATGCTAAAGCTAACACAGGAGCATCTGGTGAAGTGCTGTGGAGGACAGGTTGAGATGTTGTAGAACATGTTAATGAACAATGGTGTGACTGCAATAAAGTTTACACAGTGTTTGAAATAGCAAGTGAAAGTTCTGTACTGAAATACAGTGGCCCTTAGAGCCAACATAAAACTGTTACTAGTCTGAACATTGTGCTGTGTGAGTGTGGTCTTCTGCATAGATTAATCCATATTTGAACTCCTCTGTAACATCTCTTGTCACCTCGGCCAAGTCAGAGTAATTTACTGCCAAGGTCATTCTCACTGCAGCTTTCTTTCTGTGAGGAGTTTTACTGGAGGTAACATTTGTGATTGGTTAACAGGTATGTCATTATGACTTAAAAGACAGTGCTATATATATATATATATATATATATATATATATATATATATATATATGCTGCTTTGTGATACGTTTCTTTTGCATTGTTTACTTCAGAGTATTATTTCTTTGCATTGCTAAAACTAATACATTGTTAATTATCACATGAACACATTTTTTAAGGTTCAACTGGCAAAAAACAATTTTTGCTGTGTGACTTACTGCATGACAGGACATCAGTGTGGATCAAAGGTGGAAGGGATGTTAGCTTTTTTAGAGTAAAGCGAGATTGATGAAAAAGATCATCAGTGTGATTCAACTGCATAACAGTTCACAACAAATTAAGACTCATGTAACTTGCTGATGGTGAAGATGGTGGGAAGTTAGGCTTTATTAGTAAAGAAAAGGGACATCACACTTATGTGGTCTGATATGGCAACATTGTAACAGTGTATTTGCAGCATGTTTGGGGACTGGACCAAAAAATATCACTGGACATAATCTACTACCCTTCAACCGGATATAGCTTGACCACTGCTGCAATAAAGCAGGTGTAATAACTCAAGATCCAGACCCAACACCCCTGGCCACTGCTACTCAAAAACTGTTTCCACCACCAGGCAGACTTTTATACACACCGCATATCAGACATACTATGACATATATTCATCACTCATATAACTGTCATTTTTTGATTGGACCTTACCTAATCAATTGTGTATTGTTTATTGTAGATTATTTTTAATGATATTTATACTGTATTAAAAAAAGAGAAGAAAGAAATGAAATGTTTTCGATAATTAGTTTCAGTGCAACATAAATTTCGACGTAGGGTTTCCAAATGTTGTTTCTATTGGTCTATTTGTGATGCATGTTTTACAATGTAAAGAGCAAGTGGCTTTTTTAAATTAGCTACAAAGCTTTTGATTGAACAGATTGGACAGTGACAACATACACGACTCCTGATATGTCTTGGCATTACATAAAAAAGTCACATGGCCTATTTCATACTATACGATTCACAATTCTATACACTATACGGACACATGTTGGGACATCTGCACATTCATTGCTTCTTCTGAAATCAAGGCTATTAAATAAGAGTTTATCCTGCTTTTGTGGGAGTGAGGGTCTCTACTGTCCAGGGAAGGCTTTCTATTAGATTCTGGAGTCTTGCTGTGAGGATTTGATTGTTTGATTGAATTTAGCAACAAGAGTGATAGTAAGGTCAGGATGTTGGATGATCACCCCCACAAGTACTGTACAGTAAAGTATTTTCTACTCCTCTATCCCACTAATAGGTTAATGTTTATCTGCTCCAGAGAGTCCTAGCTGTGTGTGTGCATTTGCACATCTGTGTCAGCAATAGGTGCAGCTTAAAGAAGCCAAATGCATTCAGTAGAAAGGGGGTCCGCAAGCATTTGGACATGTAATGTAGTTTAGGCCTTTCCACTAAACCAGGGAACCGAGTAAGTAAGCCTAGCGGTAGGTATCTCAGGAGTGCTAACAGTCTTCACTCCTGTATCTCTGGCACTGCCACTCTGTTCTCACATGCCACCCGCATGTGTGAAGCAGCTCTGTGATCATGTACTTACATTAACAGCCCTGCCTTTCTGTACTGGTCAATCAGGCCTTGGTGAATTTGGGCTGATGTGGCCCCCTCACCTCTCCTCCAGTCTCTCTTTCTCTCTCTCTCTCTCTCTCTCTCTCTCTCTCTCCCTCTCTATCTGCGTCTCTGCGGCAGCAGGCAGATTGCTATAGCCAGGCTTGTCTGAGTAGATGAAAGATGGCACAGGATTGACGCTGGGGGACGATAGCCCTGGTGACACGTGCGCTGCTCTCCTCTCTCTCATTCCCTCCCTGCAATGCTCTCTGGCTTCACTCATTTACATAATACACTTCTGACACCTTTACTTTATTCATCAATCACCAGGCTTCTCTCCCAGTCTACCTTTTGTCTGAGCATGTCTCTGCTCCATCAGGACCCGCACAAAAGATTAATTTCACAGTTTTTTTTCCTCCTCTCTCTCCTTCCTTTCCCTCTCCCCTCTTCCCCTCCTCTATATTCCTCTGCTTTTTCCTGCCCTCCCTTCTCCTTCCTTTCATTTCAAAGATACAAAGCTCAAGAAATGACAGAAGGAAGATAATGAAAACAACAATGCGAGCAATTTTTACTCCTGCAGGTCGCATCACTGGATTTTCTCTTCTCCTCCTCCTCCTCCTCTACTTCTACCCCCTCCCCTCCCTCCTCTCCTCCCTCCTTTCTGCCGAGGCACTGCCATCTGTCTAAGGTTCACACTGCCGCCTCACTCTTTAATCTGCATCCACGCAGCGCTGGGCCCACCACCTCACTGAATTCATCTACGTCCGTCTCCAGCATCCCAAACACTAATCTTTTGCTTTTGCTTTTCTGCATACTTGGGAATTATTTATCCTGCTTAGTATTTTTTTATACCCCCAGTATTCCTTTGTAGCGTTCATTTCTCTTTTGTGTCTACCTGCTTTTGGCATGTAGTTATGACCATGGTGCTCAGTGAAGAAAACCATTTAGGGAGGGAAAAAAGTCAGCATTAAATGCTCTCTGAAAATTGTCCTCCATGTGAAAACAACACCTACCACTAGCAACAGTAAGAAAAAAGATGCTGACAAACATGTACACGTTCTCAGTGAAAATGGATTCCCAGTGGTCTGCCAGCATCACCATGACAGTCACCAGTCAGAGCTTGACTTTACTTTATTATTGTAATTTGTCTTAAAACCCTCTATATACACATATTTGCTTTAAATAATAATAAAGCACATTTTGTATCACTTTGCACTAAGTGTGTGTAAAATATGACAAAATATATATGACTGCGAGATCTCAAGTTCCATCCCTGGCAATGCCACAGCCTCAAAGGAGCCAAAGATTCACAACAGCTTTCCTAAAAAAAAGAATCTTTGGATAAAAATTTAATAAAATGGCCTTTTAATGTTGCATTTTAAAACATATTATAAATAACACAATAACACATTTTTTTTTACATTTTCTTTTATTCTAGTAAAATGATGAAAATTCCAGTAAACAAAAACTAAATGTGACTGTAGAGGAAATATAGGAACTATTTCCTCCTATAGAAACAGTATTTTTTGTCATCAGATTTTTCAAATTTGGAACTGCCAATTAACCCATCCATTTGTAGCTCCCCCTTCCACCAGCAATGCTTCCAACACTAAGAGGTTAAAGACTTAACACGTCTCATCCAATACATGTGTAGCCAGCCACCTTTTCTGCCACTGATGCTTGGAGGAAAGCGAGGAGACCAGCTAACACAAGCCTGTGCCGGCCAACATCCCTTTAAGAGTGATTAGGGGAAAGAGCCATCTACCCTCCTGGAGAGAGCGTGGATAATTATGCTCTCTCTGACTCCTGTTGATGATCGCAACCCCTGGATCATAGTGGTGGCAAGTTAGACCACTGAGTCCAATCTCTATTTTTAATCTTGTAAAATTAGATATTAATTCTAGTAATGCAACTATTGAAGTTGGCCATTTTAAAGACTTCCCTTCTAAACTTCTGCAGTCTAAGACAAGTATGAGGTTATTGGCTCCTTGCCTAATGCCAGGTATGGGCTAGAGAAAAAGAAAGCCCGTAGCATCGAGCCGTGATGAAGACAAAATTTAGTAGAAAGCCTTCCCTGGACAGTAGAGACAGTTACTCCAACAAAAGCAGAATAAACTCATTTTTTATAGCTTTCAGAAGGAATAATAATAATAATAATAATAATAATAATAATAATCCATATAGTCCATATAGTGTATCAGTTCTTGTAATTACTAGAACAGCAAATAAAAGCATTGTGTGACTCTGGTGAAGGAAGCACTTGCTAGCGTTCACCCTCTCAGTGCTGGTAGCATCATGTGTGTGATGAAGGCATGCTAGCTAGTTGGTGCAATTACCAATAACTAAAATCAGGAAAAAATAAAATAATCAAAAGAACCAAATCTGTGGTTCTAACACATTTGCTTTGACAGTGTGCATACAAGCATGTATTTGGTGGCCTCCAAAAAATATAACGATGCTTAGAGGCCACAAATGTTCAGAAAAGGCCCTGGATAGGAGCTAAGGCTAGGAATTTGTGTCTTAGAGTTGTGTGTTTAAAACGAGGCAGGGGAATGGTAAAAATGTCGTGTGAAAGTGACAGTAGGGTTGGTGCTATTTTAAACAGTCCACATCTGCTCATAAGTTTTGTGGCTTGCAGGACTGGGTCACCGCATGCCTGTGGGCAGGGCATGGACATTAACCGCGCAGGACAGTGGAGGCATTTTGCTCGTTTCAACACCTGAACTTAGCCAAGGGGATAATTACCTGAGTGTGGGTCTTCTGCTCCAGATAGCTTAACGGGTAACAGTACACACTCTGACCCAATGACCCCGAGTCACACTGGAATTGTGTGTGTGTGCTGCAGCACACACAGCTTGCATGAACGAGAGCACGGCAAACAAACACGCGCATGAAGAAACAAACGAACACATACATGAAACCAAAATCTTCAGTATACACAGTATTCACATGCAGATAAAGCCATATACACATGAAGTGTATACACAAACAGTGACAGTCCTACCCGACTGCCCACCTCGGCCCTCTCGCCTTCCAGCTTTTACAATTTCCCTTTAGCCTCTTGTACATTTCTCTTCATTTTTCTCTCCGGCTGTATTTCTGTCTTTTTTCTGCACTTCTGAACCTCATTCTCTCACTCTCCTTCTCTACCCCCTATATGACCTTTTTGTCTTTGTGGTTCTTTTACGTTCTTTGACTGTCCCGCTCATTCACTCTCTTTGCCTACCCCCATATCGCCTCTCTCTGTCCCTCCCTTACCTTCTTCCTTTACCTTTCCCACTCATTCACTCTTTCTCGACTGAATGTATAACCTCCCTCTCTCACCCTCTCTCTTCTTCTCTTATAGTAATGATACTAATGAACTAATAATAAGAATAAAAGTAAACAGAATAATTAGAGAGAAAATAAAGACAATATTAATTAAATAATTAAAAATAAATAGCAATACACACAGTCATATCAGAATATTAAGACCACCCCTGGTATAGGCCTGGGACATCAAAGATACCATGTGACAGGGTTTGCTGCACATATAAATAAGTGAGCATACCAGTCAATTGTAGTGTAGTGCAAAGCGATCATCTTGACTGATGTCCAAAAGGGCGTGATAATAGTGTACTGGGCAAAGGGTGTTAGCGTCTCAGACACGGCTAACTTTGTGGCATGTTCTTTGTGGGATGAAGGTGCACTGAAAATGAATGGTCTTCTCACGCACTGAGTAGCTCCTAATGGCCTAATAGTAGAGCCCCATTGGCCATTGATACCAGAAGGGAATGACGACTCCTGCAAGTGGTTCATAGCAATGAACACCACCTGTCACCTAATACAGTTCATGCTACGATGTCTCGCTAGGGTCAAGGGTGATTATTTCTACCATTATGTAGGTGCTCATAATATTCTGATATGACTGTGTATATCCATGGTATTATGTAGTAGTTTTACAGAGGTGGGGTTTTATAGGGGATTGTTTTTTTTTTTTTGTTTTTTTTTTGGGGGGGGGGGGGGGGTGAACAGGTGTGAAATGGGACTCAATGTCCCTCAGGTAGTGACACATATTTGATGGTGAGACGTGCTGTTCTGCATTTACTGTGGGAAATGATTCATTTTTCAGACTGAGTTAGACCTAGGATCTGGGTTGATGTTTTAGTTAGTTCTGATGAAAGTTCTGGTGAAATTTACTCCTATTATTTAACATTTTTGGCAGTGAAGATAGAAGTGCAGCTCTTACTCCACCTCCCTGCTCTCATAGTCACCATCACACACTCACAGTGATTTCTATGGCCAGGCTGTGGCCACTGTGCATGTACTGGGTCAGCATTTGTCTCTGGTGTGGGTCTCTGAGAGCTCATACCATATCAGTTCATACTGTGACCCTTTTATTTGGATCACTCTGATTTAACACTCACTCACAAGTCCCTCTCACTCACTCTCCTTCTTTATCCTCAATTTACCCACCTCTTTTTACCTCTCCTACTTGCTCACACTCCTTTTCTACCCGTATTTTCACCCCCCCCACATTACCTGTGCCACTCACTAACACTCCTTTTCTACCCCATTATACCCTCCCCTCTCTTTACCTGTCCCACTCGCTCACTCTCCTTCTCTACCTCATTTTTTCCTCCCCTCCTTTTACCTGCCCCACCCCCTCACTCTCTTTTTCTTTCTTTACCTGTCCCACTCATGTACACACTCTCCTTCTCTACCCTCTCTCACTCCCCACCTCTGTGTCCCTCACTCTATTTCCCTTTCTTTACATGTCCTGGTCCCTCACTCACTCTCCTTCTCTACTCCCCCTATCTCTCTCTCTCACTCACTTTCTCTCTCTTTCTGGGTGGAAAATGACTGCTCACCTCCCACTGCAGGTGGCGAAGGGAGAGGTGGGGTGTAGGGTGTGTATGTGTGTGGGGTGTGTATATGTGTGTGTGTATGTGTGTGAGTGGTTTGATTTATCGGAGGCTGTCAGCCCCTCTGAGGATTGGAGGCTACAGGAGGGTGGCGTCTCCTCCTTGGCCCCATGGCTGGCTCTAAGGCAGACCCCATCTCTCATTAGGAGAGCAGCACAGCTCCACTTGAAAGTGACATTCACACTCCCTTCTCCGCTCACAAATGCAAAGAGATGACAGCCCCTCGCCACTTAAAAGCCAGGGTCCCTCTTTTCAGGTCCAGGAAAACATCAATTTATTACATTAGGTTTGGCAGATATCCATATGATACCTATACGGCTCAAACAACCCACCCACCCCATCACTCTCGCTCGCTCTTTCTTCAATGCACAAACACACACTCGCACACACACACATGTACACACTCTCCTCACACTCATACTGTCGCTCCCTCCATCACCTCCGTCTGCAGCCCACCCCCTCGTTTTGCTTCCACACCTCCTCTCTGCTGTCACCCTCTATCCAAACCAAACAGCTTGTTTGCTTGCTGAGATTTTAATTCACAATTAGTGCACAGGAGCTTGCAGGGCGAATGGGACAAAAGCTTTTTTTTTCCCAGAAACGATATCAACACTGCCATAGCCCACCACGGAAGAAGATGCTTTAAACGTCTAAAAGTTTAAAGTTTACTACTTTACCAAGTAAAACTAGGACCTTTAATGCCGCTTGTAAAATGTGGCTTCCATTCCAACCCATGAATGTTGTCTGTCTTTAACATATATCCACTTAAGCATGGGTTGAATGTCAGACTCTGAACTGCAGCTTTAGATGAACTGAAGGACAAGTTGAAATAAAAGAACCGACCTTACTGAACTCCACTTTGTTTGCATGTGAAG
This sequence comes from Salminus brasiliensis, assembly GCF_030463535.1. Classification (NCBI taxonomy): domain Eukaryota; kingdom Metazoa; phylum Chordata; class Actinopteri; order Characiformes; family Bryconidae; genus Salminus; species Salminus brasiliensis. The sequence goes on along the minus strand of NC_132881.1, from coordinate 34,464,202 downwards.
CTTGGAGCCCATGTCTCACTTGAAAAGAAACCATATGCAGACTTCAAGGAGATTGTAATGTATAAAGCATTGAGTAGTGCAAGACATTGGTTCAGATCCAGTCATTTACATGGATAATTGCTGTATTAGGAGCCCTTGTATACATTATACATTCAACAATGCTTTAAAGTGACATATTTTACCCTTTGCTGTATTTGTTTGTTTGTTTATCTGGAAGTTATGTAAGCTGCTTCACTTCACTTGCAGTTCTTCATTTGTTTATGTTACATTTACCTGTATTTGTTGTAGAGAATAGAGTCATTCATTGCCATATGTACATGTACTCTGGAATTCCTATCCACACTGACCTGCACATACAACAACAGACAATAGACAATAAACAGCGCCAATGATGCAGACACTTGCCACATAGCAAACAACAAATATGTAGTGTTTGTGCAAATATGCAAAGAGACTGAATTATTACTGTGAGCTGTTTAGGATGCATAAGCCGGATTTCTATTATTTCAGTGCAGTGTGCAATGTAAGATTTTACAGTAAAAATGCTGCTGTATATTATATAGAGATTCATAAGCATGCACTGTAAACTGTAGGTTTACAGCACACTCCCATGGCAAATAGCATTACCATGACAAGGCTGTCAAAAAAAAAAAAAATCTAACTACACCCCACATGTTTGTATAAACTCACCACTCATAGACTGCAGTCCTCTGTCATTCCAGTAAGGCCACTGCCGAATTTATGGCAACTAATAAGCCTGTGATTATGAGAGAGGCACCCGGAAAATATCCATATCAAACAGCAGAGCTGTCATGGCGTTCCGAGCATGTTCCAACTTCAGAATTTGACGTTCTTCAGAACTATAATGGGTCCGGCACGCTGAAGCATGCACTCTCTGGCTTAGCTGCTGCTCCTAATGTTGACTAATTAGCCAGTAATAATTATCGTTCTCTTTTTTTTGTTGAGGAAATGGAAATCAGCCTCCATTATTGGACACAATAGAAAAGTAATAGGCTATTGCCTAGAAATACTGAGTGTGTTGACGGGAGAGCGAGAGCAGGGGGGGTGGGAATCATATCCCATCCAAAGCTGTCAAACCAAGAGCAAAGAGAATTGGCGACGGACAAGTGAAAGAGAGTGAAGTAGGAGTCGGAATGATGGACATGGGGAAATGAAAGAAAGAAATCAATCAATTAAGCTCCATTTGCGGAGATGAACGGGTGAAGCATGCAGTGGAGGACGCAGGGTGAAAGGCCAGGTGATGGAGGCGCGTCGGAGAAAGCGAAGGAAGGCCGTTTTTCTCTCTCTCGCCGCCTAGGCTCCGTCCTCACTCCCTTCCTCTTTAAAGATCGGCAGCATGTCGGGAGGGGATGGGGAGTGATATGCAAAACGCCACCTCCATAACCAAAGTAGCCTGCAAAATGAGGTGTCAGCATGCGAAGCTCATTGATGTATGAATGCGGAAAATCAAAAGCGGCAGCAGACAGACGGGGCTAAAGGTGAGACAGGCGCAATGTGAGCAGCTGTACATCTACGTCAAGGTGTTGGCGTACTAGGCCCACTCTCTCTCTCTCTCTCTCTCTCTCTCTCACTTCCTCCTCAACCATCGTTCTCAGCCCTTAATTTATTTATTTCTCTCCCTTTCTTTCTTTTCTTTCTTTAGTGGAGGGGCCACAGCCTAACAAGACACACAGGCCACAAGACGATGAAAGAATGCTATTCAGGGAAATGATCACCATCTCTAAGGAATACCAACTAATTTGATACGAGGACAGCCCTGTTTCTACTCAATATAGATCCCATCCAGGGGCTAGTAAAGTACATCACTCTATACTGTGAGCAAGTTCTAATTTTGGTCAATGTATGAAGAAAGCATTGTTCTCAACTCTCATCATTTGTAATTGACATTGATCTCAATATCAGGTACAGGACTGTTGCAAGAGGAATCTTAAATATTGGTAAGCTTTTAAAACCTTATCTGGGCAGCACATGCTAATTTGCTAATATTTAAATAACTACAACTAACATTCATACAGAAAGTCATGGTTTTAGTGATAGTGGTGGTCATTTAATCATTTCAAAGGATCTCCCTTAATGTTCAATTAGGTGAGCTGGTGATGGAATTGATCAAATCCATGCGCTGTCTGGAGACAATCAGGAGAAATCTGGAACCAGATTTGTTCTTCATACCAGCTCACAAAATATTAATATTAGAATATTAATATCTTAATAAAATTAAATCTTACTTAATAGCAATAATATTATAATATGATATGTGGAGTTGGGAATAAGATAGTATGATGATAATCCAACATCTTGACCCCACTAACGCTCTTGTTGCTGTATGCAATTAGATCCTCACAGCAATGCTCCTTCCAGAAAGCCTTCTACTAGATCTACAGTAGAGGCAGTTACTCCAAGAAAAGCAGGATAAAGTCTTAATACCCTTAATTTGAAAAGAATCAATAGTTGAGCAGGTGTCCCAATATATATATTTACACATTACCATTTTAATTAGACACTACATCAGACTACATTATATTTACCTATATTAGCTTAGTCTGCTCTACTACAGTCTCGTTTTGCTGAGCAAACGTAAAGAAACAGGCACTGCACAGGCACTGGTTTGAGGGCAAGGTTTGAGACATGTACATTTTTTAAATTTGCCACACTATTCTTTTCATTTGCTGCCGTCACACATTCTTTTGTCCAGAGACGTCTAACAGCTCAGTGGCTTGTCTGGTTTTCTTAGAGTATCCAGGTCTATAAGGCGGCAGTTCAGCTGCTGATGGAGTAACGGCCACTGGCACACTGGGGAGAGGACCTTTATTGATGGTCAAGTCTGGCTGTGAATTGGAATAGAAGCACAGACACAACAGGGTTTAACCAACCTTCAGGCTGAGCCATCTACTGCATGTGTGTGTGCGTGTGAGCATGTCTGTGTGTATACGAATGTGTGTGTGAGATCAAGATGGAGCGAAAGAGATGATAGAGCAGAAAGCTTGGCTAAAGTGATGTTAGTGGTGCTGTGTACTGTGTCTTCCTTGCTGCACGGGGACACAGACACCTGGCCTGCCTGGCCTGAGTCAGGTTACACTAAGCAACATGTTGAAGCGTAGACATAAAATAGAAACACTGCCAGTGCTGTTTGTTGTTCACGGCGTTACAGAACGTGCATATATAAACGCAGGACGCGACTCAATTAAGATGTTCTTTTTTTCCCTATTTGGAGAGCAAAGCTGCTGTCAAACTCATCTATATGCTTTCAGAAATTGTTGTGTCTGTTCAGTAATTTGCTCCTTTGTCATGGCGGCTGACGCAGTAGTCATTTGCACGCCCCCTCCCTCCGGAGAGAGTGGATAAAGGATGGCTCCTGTAATGCACCCAGTGTTTGTGGCAGAGCTGATTGATAAAGTGGAGCCTGGCGTGTTGTGCAATGCCCATGTCTGGCCAGAGGGCCAGAGAGAGAGAAAAAGAGAGAAAGAGCGCGAGAGAAAAAAAGAGAGAGAGAGAGAGAGAGAGAGAGAGAGAGAGAACAAGAAAGAGCTATAGAGAAAGTGAAGGAGTGTAGCATAAAACATGATAAAAAGACAGACAGAAAGACAGACCGAAATGAAATCAAGGTGACGAAAAGAAGGAGAAGGGGTGAAGGAGGAAGAAAACACCAGAAGGAGGTACAATGAACTGAATGAGTTAACCGTGGCCTGCTGTGGAAGCTAGGAGGGGTGGTGGGGGGTGGAGGGGTCTGTAGAGGCTGCAGCTCTGAAATGAGTTCTTAAGGTATGCTCCTGGGTGCAGGACTTGTAAAGCAGATGTCATTCTAATAATGTGGAGCTGGTGAACACGCTGGGCCTAAAACCCGGCAGGATGAAGCTCCACAAGCCCCAGCGCTGGTAGCTAATGCCATTTTATGAGGCGCCATCTTATAAAGACAATGCCCGCCTCATGCCACATACTTAAGGTAGTCAGCTGCAGGCACCAGCAAGCATTTGCTGCAGGGATTTCATTTCATTATTTCATAAGCCTCAATTCTGAAATCTGATTCGCCCCCCCTTTCACTAAAAGCCACGATTTCCCCTCGTTTCCCAGGACAAGAATACCTTCAGGTCCTTCTGTCCTCCAGCTGAGATGGTGTCTGCGAGCGCACACATGCACACGACCTCGCTGAAGTTTGAAGCGAGATTTATTAGAAGTTTTCTCTGCATACAAGAACTATGCGCCTCCTTTGCGCCCTCCGTGTCAGTTCTACTCTGTAGTTTCTTACAGCACATAGACTCCAAAAGCAGTTCTTCAGAGCGATGCTATAGGAGAACCACTTTTAAGGTTTCTAAAGAAGCATTCAGTCGATGGTTTATTAAAGAGTACTTAGCATATTTGGAAACTAATAACCTACTAGCTAAGTGCCATCTATCACACACCATGCTAGGAGGGTTCAGGCTAACTCAGGCCTCCTCCAAGACTACTTAGTGCATCATGGACAGCTCAACATATGTGGAGGAGAGCGCTAACTGTCAGTTCTGTCACATCAGATAACATTGCAAGTGATTGGGGCTGAGGTAGGACCAGCCCTACCAGGAGAGAGAAAGGCCACAAATATGCTCTCTTGGACTTCTGGCCACAGATGACGATCAAATTTGTCATATCCAGAGAATAGGGCTAATGCTTAGCGCTTGCACTAAACATTTCTAAAGTTCACATAAAGATTATGTATCAATTAATTATTTACTTCTCTTAGAACTGTATGTACAAGCCATGAACCAATAACATAACCCACACCGATTAGCCATAACATTAGTCCCACCTGCCTAATATTGAGTATGTCCCCTTGAGCTACTACAACAAGTCTGACCATTTGAGGTATGGGCTCCGTAAGACCTCTGCAAGCGTCCTGGGGTATCTGGCACCAAGACATTAGCAGCAGATCCTTTAAGTCCTGTAGGCGTGAGGTAGGTGCCCTTGACCCTGGAGCTGCTTGTCTTCTCTTGGAGCACTTTTGGTAAGACTTGACCACTGAAAACCAGAAAAACAACACAAGACCTGCCTGCCGTTATGAGATGCTCTGATCCAGTCGTCTAGCCACCACAATTTGGCCCTATTTTTAGCCGTGTTTAATGGGTGTTTTAAACTTTAGCTACGTTTCCACACTACATTACACTTTACACAGCTTATATTTCATAGAAGTGAATCCAAAATTCACGTTTTCATGACATTGGCCTTTTAAAATTTGCCCCGACTTGAACATGTGAACACCTTAAAGGCGTGAAAAAGAAAACATGTAATATTCCTGGATTGGTACAGCGCAGGTAACCTGGCTTTAATTACAGTGTGTTGCAGCATCGGTGTATGAAAGCAGTGATGCTTTACGAGTTGTCTCGAGCAGTGGGAGAGCGTGTGTTTTTTCCGTCCCGCTCCCCAGCCCTCAACCATTACCTGACAGCTTCGGGCTCAGGAGTATAGCTTAATAAAAGTTAATCATGAGAAACTTGCTCATTAATTACATTTCTGGTGGCTGCCTACCACAATCCCTCATACTCTGCACTCAATCCACTCTCGCTCTCCCTCTCTCTCTCTCTCTTACTTTGAGGCAACACTGAAACACACACACACACACACACACACATACATACACACACACAGAAGGTTTTTCCATGGCCTGAAGCAAAGCTGCTCTGAGTTGCAGGCCCTGGTGGTAGTGGCGGGGTTGCTTGGCCCACAGACATCCTCAGACAGTAGTGGCTCTGTCCAAAAACGCAGCAGGGTTTGGTTCTGGGATCCAGAAATAAAAGGGGAAGAGATCGGCCCCCGGCACCACTGAAACTCTGCGCTTCGGTCTTGAAGTTAGCATGCAGTGGGACGCTTGTAATTAAGCACACACAGATATGCAGAGATCTGACCAATGCACCTAATGTGTCCAGACCTCCTTCAAGCATATAATTTCACCTCCTAAATCACCCCTCGCCAGCTCGTCAAAGGGCTATGAATATGGACACTGACTGTAGTGGAGGTCTAGTGTATCATCACTGTCATGTCAAAACTGATCGTAACCTTTTTTTTTTAGATTTAGTTTTTTTTTCCCACCAGCAATACTCATCGTAGCTGACACGTAGAAACCTTGCATCTCCAAGATTTTTTAATCAGAAAATGTTACTTTCATTGGAAGTCAATGTAAAAAGACTTTATTTCAAGCTTGGAGCATTTCTATTGGTTTGTACATCATGAAATTTGGACACAATGTAAACATACATTGCCACAAATTATATAAAAGTAGTCTGCTCCTATTCGTATGTTGATTCGTTAACTACTGTTAGATCTGTTTGTTACATTTGACTTCCTGTTGTGGACACAGTGCAAAGCCAGACTAGTCCCAAGTGAACTGTGCAGAATGCGTCCAGGAAAACAGCGCCATTCAAAAAAACAGAGACAGAGAGAGAGAGAGAGCAGGGAAGAAAATACAGATGCATGTGTAAACAGCCTGGGCCCTGTAATGGCAGGATGCTCAGTTGTGAATTATTATATGGCTTTAACTGAGGACCCAGGGATCCCAGCATATCATTATATACTTAGCACCGCTTCATCTGCCTCTCACATGGTTTTTATCTCATTATGTTTTAACAGATCTGACCCAACATACTCCTCCAGAGGTGTGTTTAAACTGCACAGCTCCACCTGCATGACACAGCATTTTTAAAGAACACCAAAAAATTAATTAAATAATAATAATAAAAAATGAATTACCTGTTTTTCAAATTAAACTTGATCTTCAAATAGATCCAGATTTTCCTGGTATACAGTGGTCAGAACTTACCAAAAGTTTTCCAAGACAGGACAACCGATGAACCGGCAGGGCGACAGGGTCATGGGCATCTGAGGCTCATTGATGCGATCCATGAAGGCCCCACCTTACAACATACAGGACTTAAAGGATCTGCTGCTAACGTCTCGGTGCCAGATACCACAGAACACCTGCAGAAGTATTGTAGAGTCCATGCCTCTTGGATGGTCAGATCTGTTGTAGCGGCACAAAGAGAGGCTAATCATTCATTTATTATTTATTTATTTATTATTATATTATTTACTGGTCATTTTCAAGGTGCTCTCGATCTTCATTAAGCTCAAGCCAATCTGAATGATATCATGGTTTAGGTGTGCATGTGCATGTCTGTGGGCGAGTGTGTGTGTGTGTGCGCGTGTGCATGTGTGTGTTCTAGGCTCTTATGGGAGTGAGATGCTAATTGGAAGCGAGTTGGTGTCTCTGCTGCATTTTCAGGTGTGAAGAGTCTGCAGAGCCTGTGGAAATAGCACATGTTCACAGGGGGCACATAGAGTAGGTGTTAGTGAGAAAAACTGCCCCGGTGCCACATTATGGCATCAACAACTACTACATTGCTGTCACTCTGACCATAACGCTGGGTGATAAAGACAAAAACAATGTGCTCAGCTTTTCCTGGAGTACTGACAAGACAAGGTGCGAAACCCAATGAAAACCAAAGCTTTATTATGAATGAGGACTGGTAAATAATTATACTGGTGTAAAGCTTAATAGCAATCAATTATTCACAACTCTGCTCGTGGCTTCAATGGAGCTTCCCATATTAAACTGAAGAACTGCGTAGGAGACTACAGTACATGCCGATTAACCTGGTTATTAGTTGTTAAAATTATGTTGACTTTTTTCTATTCAAGATATTTTCAAACATTAACATGTTCCACAACAAACAGTTCACACCTACATCCTTTTGGAGAATTTCTATTGGTCCATTCATCATGAAATCTGTGCACAGTGTAAAGAACAACTGCCAGATTCAAATAGGGAAATGTCACAAATGAAGATGCATGTTTTTGCTGATCAGCAACAACTGCATAAATTCTATACATGAATTATTTTTAGAAATAATTAATTTATAAATGAAAAATACAGTGAAACCGTGAAAGGACAGAGGCTGTGTACTTCTTGTAACTTTTGGTTCCAGATTTGAAATCACATTGGTTTTCAAATGGCTGAAAGAACTCACTCACATCCAAAACATCACTGTTTATTGCATTCATTTGCACAGTCCTGTATATGCAAGATCACCAAACTGTATATGCTGTCATGTCATTTTATATTATACACTATGTGCCCAAATGTATGTGAACACTCCTTCTAATAAATTCAGCTACTTTACATTTAAGCACCCGTTGCTGACACAGATGTGCAAATGCACACACACACCCACCCATCCACAGCTTGTCCTGCCCCCATAGTGAAGTACTGCCAATAGACAAGACTCTCTGGAGCAGATCAACATGAACCTATTGAGCTGTGGAGCAGTGGAAATATGTTCTTTGGAATGATGGTTGGTGGTTCATCCAATACTTTTGGGATAAGCTGGGGAGTTGGGGGTGAGGTGGGGCATCCGAACTTCACGAATGCTCTTGCCGCTTAAATGCAATCAAATCCTCACAGCAATGTCCCAAAATCTAGTAGAACACCTTCACTGGACAGTTACTTCAACAAAAGCAGAATAAACTCTTTTTTTACTGTTGATTTCAGAAGAACAAACTGAATGAACTGAACTGGTGTCCCCATACTTTAATCCATATAGTGTATATCCACTATATGACAGCAGAATGGCAAAAGGAAGGATAACGTTTAAATGACAGCTCAAAGGAACTTTAATCTGATTTGCTATTAAAAAAGAGAGACTTTTATCAGCTTGATTGCTGGTTTTGTTGATAGGATATTACCTGTAAACTGCATCTGTTCAAATAAATGTTTCAAATAAGCAGATATGATATTTGCTTTTTGTTATTTGCTATTGCAGATATTATTTGCTATTTGTAATGCATGGAATCCTGATATCATAACTGAAATATTCACAAAGCAACTGGAAACGAGAGCCGTTTAAACATCTTTTTATTTTTTTTATTCAAAATGATGTCCATAAAGCATCCCATGGGAATGGTGTTAATTATCGGTTATTACTAATGCATTTCAATATTGTGACCTGAGAACTTTTGCTTTTTGCAATCCTGGATGGGCTTTCAGCTGTGCGCTTGTCCTCATCAACACAGGAGTGCTACAGTTAAAGTTACAACCTTTTTTATTTGAAAGTTAAAAAAAAAAAAGAACGGCAGCACAGTCGATTGAGGTGATATGATTACATGGATAAAATCCTACATGCCGGTGAATTTGAGCAGGAATATTGTATGCGTATGAGTTCATAACAGACTGTTTTCCATAAACACTGTGCTAAACAGATTAAAAATCTCGGCCCAGACGTGCAATGAAAGCACACAAAACAAGGGACACTGACAAAAAAAAGAGAGAGAGAAAGAGAGAGAGAGAGATCCTTGTGATGCCTCTCGAATGTAAGACGTAGACAAAGGTCTGGCAACTGTCTGAACTTATTTACATCTCTATTGATTGGGAGGCTCTTTGGGGCACAGGGCTGGGGTGGGGGGTGGGGGGTGGAGGTTCCCACCTGAATGCAGCACTCCTGCAACACTGGAGCAAAAGGGTTTTGTTCCGACTAAAAAGGACACTGTGCTTTTAGCGTGAGATGGGGGGAGATGGGGCAGCAGGGGGTCACAGCTTAATATTCCAGACATCTTTAAAGAAGAGAATGAGGGGGACATGTGAAAGAGAGAGAGAGAAAGAGCAGACACAAGTAATAAATACACAGGTCTGTAATGCTGCTTCTAAATGGCAAACTAGTGGCAACAGTGTATTGATCGCTGCATTTCATGCTTGTTGCGATAAAATTTAAACAAGCCTTGCTTAGAGCAGGTGTACGCGGGCTGTTGTGCCAGCTAATTGAAAAGAAAGCCATCTCCAGTGCCAGGGCCGGACGGCCGGGGTCTTTAAGAGCGTACGTACTGGTTAAGTTGCTGTCTGGAACAACACAGCAAACGCTGCCAGGAGAGACGAGCTGAACCTGAGACACAGGAGCACATCATTAGACTAATATATCAGGCAATGCAGGCCACTGCTTAATTACCCCCTTTGAGATGAGTGGAGAAAATGAGCCTCAACCTCTTCATCTACAGCTGTTTTTCCCATGCTCAATGCTCGTGCACACACTTACTCTACTCTACCCCTCGCTGTGTGTTTCCCATCGCCACGTTTATCATTAGCCACCATGCTCTCCCAACTTTATTTATTATGACCTGTGGATTTTTTCCTCCCCTGCCTCTTTTTTTTCCCCCTTTACATTTTTTTCACCTTACCTCTACTCCATCTCTCTCTCTCTCTCTCTCTCTCTCTCTCTCTCTCTCTCTGTCTCTCTCTCACACACACACATACACACACACCCTTTCCCTCTCCCTCTCCCTCTCTCTCTTTCTCTCCTCCTCCTCTACCATGCGGATCTGTATATTCACAAATGAGAGCTATTCATCCTTGCCCGGCATGGCATTCTTCAGCTGTCCTCGCCGCTGCCTCAGCCTCTCCGCTCCGGCCTTTGTGCTCAGTGCGAAGCCTCTTCATCCGCACTGTTCATCATCTTGATGGTGGAGCTTTATCTTGCTTTAGTGCAGCTGCTTTCAGCCTATCAAAAGTGCTGAGGGATACAAGGAGAATGGAGAGAGGGAGAGAGAGAGAGGGAGAGAGAGAGTAAGGGAGAGAGTGAACGGGGACGAGCGAGATAGCGGGGAATGGCCAGTGCCCACTAGAAGGGATAATTTGTACTTTCTCAATAAATAAGGAGGACAGGCTAATTACTGGCTTAACAAGGGCAGACCGTGGATCCTCATGTCAAAAGGACAGGCATAATTATCAACCATCAAAGTACATTCACATGGCAGCACAAAGGAGAGAGGTGGAGAGAGAGAGAGAGAGAGAGAGAGGGAGACAGAGAGAGTGAGAGGCAAAAGAGGTGAGGGGAGGTGGGAGTGGGGGGACGGGGACTTGTGGCAAATGGATCTGGCTAATAAACAGCGGTGAGTGCAGCATTATGGCTGTCGCTGAGGATGCAGGCACATTAGGACTCTGTGACATGGCGAGACTGGAGTCCAAAAAGACAAGAGGCGCTCTCCGGAAGAGGAGGAGGAAAAAGGGGAGAAAAAGAGAGGTGGGGGGGTGGTAATTAAAAGCCCCTATTTTGCACAGGCCTAAGCAGAGGGCTATGGCAGGGTGCTTGGGTGAAAGAGGACGCTGCTAGTGGTCTAAAGGTGACCCTTTAAGAAAGCCGAGGGCAGTCTATTGGAGATGCCCTCTTTTGTAGAGCGAGCCACAATAGCTCGAGATCACTGAGACTCGAGGTCAGCAGAGGTCGGCAAAGTTGGACTGGAACGGCTTTGAATGCTCTGTCAGACACACTGAAGACAGAGCAACACCAGGTGGGTTGTGACCAATTTAATTTGGATGAATTGGGCATGAAGAGCACCCATATTAAAGAGGGGAACCAATCAATAGCCTCCGCTCTTTGTGTAAAACAATGAAGGAGAATTCTTGGCCCTCTGTGTGAAGCGTGAGAGAGACTGTAGGGGCTGATGAAGGAAATGAGGTCTTGCAAAGGAGAGAAGGGTGGAGCGAAGGGGCAGGGAGTGAGAAAGGGGGCTCTGGAGGGATGCTGGGTCAGAAGGAAGGGCCTCAGAAAACCAGTCCAGGACAGGGCCACAGATCTGCAGCTTCAAGTGGACACATCATTAACCCTTGACACCCTAAGCTTATTATTCGCTTTTTAGTCCTGCAGCTTATATTGCAGTAACTACTATACATTTAGAAAAAAAATACTTAAGGTACATAATTGTAAGAGACCTGCTGATGGGTCCTTAGAGTTTATGAGGTTAATATCAAATCTATAAAGCAGGTGTGAAATAAAGGTTTATTGTCCATGGTGATATGTAAAGAGCTTATGGTAGGTGTGTAAAAGGCCTGGTGTGTAAAAGGCCTGTGGAAAGGTCACTTTCATCATGTGACAATTTCCCCCAGAACCTAGTGTCAGTGCAGAAAGAGTCACATGTCATTAATTCCTGAAATGCTAAATTCACTCATTTAATGTTATTACTACAAAAGGCATAAAATATGATCATTCAAAAACCTTTCACTGTTAGAATGTCGATATATGTCTGATCTATTTTGCTTTTATGAATTTAAGTGGTCTCTTGTTTATAGTGCTGACCATGCACTTGAGTTTGGGTTTACAAATATCCATTGGTATTTGGCTGCCCACACGTGTTCTTTTGCAGCCACTGTTGCTTTACAGGATCCCATTCAGCTTAATGCATTACAATAGGACTTTATAAATATAAATATACTTTAACTTGCTGGATTAGACTGTGGTAGCTAAGCCAAAATAGACAAGTTAAAAATAACAATAATAAATCCGTCAAGGCAATTACACACTGTAAAACACGTCAAGTCAAACCAACTTAAAATGATAAAGTAACTGATTACAGAGTGTTATTTACAGAATGTCAACTTGAGTCAAACTTAGCTTAGGGCGTCTTCACACCTGCACTTTTTAACCCAGTTAAATCGAACCCTGGTTCATTTTCACCCAATGGTGCGATTTGTGTGGCCAGAAGCGAGAGGAGGTGGTCCCAGTCTGATCCCAAATGATGTCTGCAGTGGTTTGTTTGTGGTGAGAACATGACAACAATACATATTGAGTTAATCCAACTCACAAAACATTCGGTCAGATTTTTCGTCTGAGTTCCTCCCCCCTCAATTTGTTTTCTGTTCATTACTGCTACATGGGATTCTTCATCCTTGCTGAGGATTGAACTCATGATCTTCTCACACATGATGAGCAGTTATGGCAGTTAGACCATTGTGCCACTCCAGAGCTGTGGAACTACACTACATTAAAACACAGCTCTGATTAAATGTATCTATCTGTTCTTTCTTACGCACTGACATGTTTAGGGTTTCACAGCTCTAGGGTGGTGTAACTGTCTAACTGCCTGCTTGTTTGAATCAAGTGAACACCATAGCCCTCACAGGGCACAGTCACATTTTCTACATTTACTACTATCTGCATTCCAGTTTCACTCATTAGATCACATGGGATTTTGCCAGTGTTCTGTTATCAGAAGCAACTTCATAACTATGAGAGTTGCTATGAAAGAATGCATTTGTAGGCGGAGCATAAACAGATTAGTCAGCTCCAAGGACTACAGGTGTGTGTCACTGCAGTCCTATTTACTGAATGGCAACAGAGTAGCCGCAGCAGGTTTGGTGTGTGTGTGTGTGTGTGTGTGTGTGGGAACAAGATGACAAGAAAGAGCTTTAATGACAGAAAAAAAGAAAAAACAGAAAGCAGTGACTAGAGGAAAACCTTATATCCCAGGTTTGTGTTTCAAAGGTAATGGTCAGCAAGGATAGAAACTCACATATACACACACACACACACACACACACACACACATACACTCAAGAAAAAAAAGGTGGCGGAAACCCAAAGTGTAGACTGCAGCCAAGCTGACTAACACCCAGCTCTCCACTGGCCAGGCATGAAGGGGCCGGCTGTCTCTGAAAGCACTCAGCATCAGCACTGCTCCCTGCTCCCTAACCCCCATCTGGAGCACTGCCCAAGCCAGGCTTTATTAGAAAGCACCATGTGCACTTTTGCACTGGAGGAATGCATTGGTCAAAACCATATCTGAGGACTTACAAACCATAAACCTGCCCAACGCAGCAATTACGATATGTGTGTGTGGGGTGTGTTTGTGCATATGAGCGTGCTTGCTTTGACCGTATGTGCGTGTGTGTCCACGGAGGTCTTTGGCCACTATATGTGGATGTGGATATCTGCGTTTTCTCCATGGGCGCATTTAGGAGACCTCTAATGGAGGGCTATGGGAGCACTTGCGGTGTGCTAGAGTATTAATTAAACTGAATGTCAGTTTAGCACAGACCACGGGCAGAATGGAAGTTTGTTCTTTAGGTTAAAATTAAAGCAAGAAGAAAAGCATGGAAGAAGCTCAATGAGGCAGTAGCAAGCCTGTGCATTTTTTTGTTCATTCAGATTAATGACACAAGCTAGTAGAACAGTGCTCACTGTGTATGTCCATCTGTAGGTTACAACTTTCCCCATCACATGATGTCCCCAGACTGGGACGCTTTAGAGAACAGAGCTCTGAGCGCTTGCTGGGATTTGAACTTATGATCTGCTCACACTGGGTGAGCAGGCAGTTAGACTGTTGTGCCACCCTACAATAAAGGCATAAAACCACGGTAATTTTACCTTTACATTCTTTCTTGAAGACAACAAGCAACATGGCTTCGCAGCCCTAGAGTGTCTCACCCTCTGCTTATCAAGAGACAAGAGAACATAAATTTGAACCCCTGCAACCCCAGAGCCCTTTATAGTCAGGATTCTATGAATTGACAGGCCTCCAATAATAAAATAAACAATAAAAAAGTTGGAGTTATTTCTTTTTAACATGTTTTTGAGTTGGATGATTGCTGTGAAGATTTGATTACATTAAGTCACAAGACCATTAGTGAGATCAAGTACTGATGTTGGATGTTTTTTTCTTTTTTCTGGATCACAAGCCACTGATCACTGGACATATTTGGACATATAGTGCATGTTGTAGAGTCATGCAAACCATACAGAACATAGAAACTGTATGAATGCACTGTATGAATTGTGGCATAAAGTAGATGCCACACTAGAACTGCTTTGCTAGAGCCTTGGAATTTCCAAATGTCCTCAGCCATCAGCATCACACTTCCACTTGCTATCTTGCTGTTCACTATGTCGGAAATGTTTTGTTTTTTTTCCCTCCAAATGATGCAGAATCTCCATTAACATATTATGAAAACAGCTATCAAGTGATATTTATGATATGGCAGACTGCATCAGAAGTCATTCCATTAGGACCAGCTCATTAAGAGAGAGCAGAAAGCGCAGTGGCAGAGCCTTCATGCGTCTGAATGGGAACGGTTTTGATACATTCCCCAAATGAACCCCCGTGCCCCCATCAAGTATGTGTTTAATTGGTCTCGCTTGCCGTACACCTCGAAACACGCACGCACACTCCGGTGTCAGCTGATATCACAAAAGATAATGCATCTTTTGCCCCGCTGATGGCTTGTAAAGTAAAACGAAAGGTCAAAGGCAGGCAAACAGGGAGCGGCGGCAGCTAAATGAGATCATAGATGAAATTGCTAATTATGTGCATTTTATTTCCGCAGCTTACAACAGGTATAAACATAATAGCAGTTGTCAGACAGGCCGCTGTGTTGACTAAAAACCAGCACCTCTGACCTAGCCTTACAAACAGACCTCTACTCCATTAGAATGCATTATGGAAATGAACATTGTTGTTTTTTAATGTAAACCCTTGTTTGAAAGAAGGATGATCACCTGGGCATGTCCAAAACCCACTGCTAATCTACGTGGGGGTGGGGTGGGAGGTGGGGGTAGAGAGAGATTTTAATTCAAGGAATCAGTTGCATTTGAGGAACATAAAGTGCACCTATTACAGACCTTTCAGCGGCAAATTATCCTGCGCTACCTTTCAACTGCGATATGCTAATTTCATATTCAGCGCCGAGCTGTAGGGGTGGCTTTTTGGGACAAGGAGAGGAAGTGCTTAATTCGCCGGTGTGAAATGGAGAGGCTGAATAGCGAGTGCCAGGACTAGTGCTAAATTGTCAGAGGCGCTCAGCCCCAGCCGTACAGAGCCTGTCACTGAATCAGACTGTGATGGGGTAATCCGCTCCCTTTAGTGTGCTGTTTGTTCTCCTGGGCCGAGGCGGCTGAGGGTGAACGGTGGACCTGTATAAATGGACGGGCAGTGTTAAAGACAGCTTGTAACAGGCAGGAATTAATGAGGATGTATAGATCGGACAGAGAGTGAGAAAGTGAGAGAGCGAGCAAGAGAGTGGATAAGCACAGCATCTCATGTAGCTTTACAACTGAAGGTTCACTGCGAGTTTTTATTTGTAGCTTTTGCACTTGGAATCAAGTGAGTCAGCCTGTTCCCCTGCACATTAGCTCTGCTCAGTAGCAGGAGCAGCTGCAACTGCCACAATTCAAACTGTCTGAAGCTACTAATGCAAGTGAAGGCATCTTAAATCTAGTCAGTATACCTAATATTTCTCATTATGAGACTGTCATAACAGTTTTAGACATATTTACTCATTTCCAGAGACCTGCTGATGGGTCCTTAGAGTTAATATCACATATAAAGTGTGAAATAAATGTTCCATGATGATGATATGCAAAGAGTTTGCGGTAAGCCTAGAAAGGGCCTGGTGTGTCCTGTGATCATTTCGCCAGAACTTATTCTGTTGGAGTTACTGTCTCTACTGTCCAGGAAAGGCTTTCTACTAGATTTCAGAGCATTGCTGTGAGGATTTGATTGCATTCATTGACTTAAGTGCACTAGCAAGGACAGGATGATGGATGAGCACCTCTTCACCTTATCCCCAACTCATCCCAAAAGTATTGATATAGAGCACCATCATGCTGGGGGGATTTATACCTGTCTAGCACATGCTTGGTAACATTAGGCATGATGCCAAAAGGGTTAATGTTTATCTGCCCTAGAGAGTTCTATTCCATTGGCAGTACTTCTCTACAGGGACTAGACAAGCTGTGTGTGTACATCTGCAAATGTGTGTCAGCAATGGGTGCAACGCAATATAGCTGAATGCATTCATTAGAAGGGGTGTCCACAAAGATTTGTACATGCAGTGTATGTGTTGGTGTCAGGAGTGAATGTATAACAGATAGGCCTGAACTGGACCATTTAGTGGTTTAGAGGATCCTGTAATGCTGGCCAAAGCAGAGGAAGAATTTCAGAAATATATATATATAGAGAGAGTGTCATTGTCTAGCAAGATTTTATTCCAAGTACTTCTGGAGCATTTCTATTGGTTCATTCTACATAAAATTTTGACATAGTATAAAGAGCAACGTAAAATTCAAATTATGTCAAAAAGTTAAAAAATGCCATAAAAGCAGATGGAGATTTTTGTGTGACAGTGACAATTTGCTTACTCTTGATTCCTTTATACCCAAAAGAACATGCTTCAAACTTCATCATTTTCCACTGCACCAGTATCCACTGAAAGGATAAGTGCGGTAAGTAAAACCACTAGGTGTTTCTTCTTCAACAGCATAATAAGGAATATCCCATATGTTACCTACATTTGCCAGCATACAAGTTTTTAGTGTGGAGATGCTGCCGATGTTAACAGTGTAGTACAGCGACACACACACTCCATAGCTCCCTCCCGCAAATGGGCTCCTTCAGTCAAAGTGGCTCCAGAGGGACCCCCGGGCTCCCTGGCACTCAGCGCCTCACCCTCCGCTCCCACCCTGGCTTGCCAAGAAAGAGAAGGGTCCTTCATTTTTCTGACACTCTTGTCCTTCAGCCTATTGATCGGCAGGGAAAGAACATCCGCGCGATGGCCGCTAATAGAAAGTGAAGTTCATCAGCCAGTGCCTGCTGATCCCCCTGCACAGACACACAGATCTATAAAGGCCACCCAACTAACCTTTTCCCTTTTTTAACTTCCCCATGTCCCTGCCACCTTCAGCTCTCTCTCTCTCTCTCTCTCTCTCTCTCTCTCTCTCTCTCTCGCGCTCTCTCTCTTCCCCTCTGTTTTTTTTTAAGAGGTTTATTCTTTGTTCTGTTCTTCCTTTGTTTGTTACCCTCTCATGTCTGGTGCACTTAAAAATAGTTCTGGTAAGAGCCCTGTTGCAAATTGAACCTCTTTCATTACCGAAGCTAACAGGAATGCTGCTGCTGTAAACAAATGCATGTTGGTGTGATCAAAGCTAACTTTTTTGATGGATTAGTGGAAATAGGTTGAGCTGGAGGGCAATCAGACAGTATTTTTTATGTGTCTTTCTATAACTCTTCTCTTAGCCTGAGGCGCACTCGCCATTGTTCACATTGTTATCACATTATTCCAACTGTCCAGGGAGGGAACATTCAACAATGAGTGACTGCTATGAATGAGTATGGATTATATTGCAATTGTCCAAATAACACCAAACATCTCCATTTGTTCACACTCTTTACTGCACAGAGCAAAAAGCTGACAATAACCTTTGTTCTGGAGGAGGATTCTTGGGGAAATGGCAGGTAGGGCTACACACGTTCTCAGAAGTGCACCACACATTCTTTATTTTGACTGAACGAGAGGGTTTTAGTGGTTTGTTGTCAGTGCTAGGAGGTACACACATTTCTCATGGAGGAAAACAGAGAGTGACCCCCCCTCCATATCCTCACTGCCCTCAGGCCTTCAGCATTGTCTGTCCTCCCAAAGCCCACTGTACTACAGCGATAAGGTGATGACATACAGTAGCCACACTGTTGGAATGACAGACCAACCCTTTCTTCTTCACTGGTGTGTGTCTTTGGGTTAAGATATGTTACACACAAATCATAACAGGACTCTGTACACCATGTGAACCCATGGAAGGATTATAAAGCTGTCAAAAAGGAGGGATATCATGGAAGAACCCATTTGGGTTCTCTAAAGAACTTTTCAATGGACGGTTCTTTGAAGGTCCCACATGAAAAACCTTTTTTTTTTAAGGTTTTAAGAATCTCTACATCAAAATGATTCTGTACCATTTAAAGAGAAAAGCTGGCCCAAGCCAAGCCAACCACTAAAACATCACCATTTGTAAGAGCGTAAAGCTAAAACTGGAAACTATGCAAGATTCATATCTGAATAGTAGGTATCGTTCTTTGTCCTTAACAAGAAGCATGATTTTCTTTGATCAATGTTGCTGTAGACTCCACTAGCAGAGGAGTGTTATTTTGCCAGCTGTCCAGTTACACTCGTAGCCAGTTGGAGCTTCTTTATTCACATAGGAAACCTCCCACAAATCACTTAAAACTACACCGAAAAATACAGACAGACCTTATGAAAAACTGACCCGCTCATAATCTAAACCATATCTCTCCATTTATCTGATCCAGTGATCCAGGGTGAAATGGGGCTGGAAAAACTCAAGCAATCATTCATATCCAACACGGTAGTCAATAAACTATGGGTTTACTTTGTTTCAAAGTCATAAAGATCTAACAGAGGCGGTAGTAATATGCTTCCCCAGAACAATGCTCACATCGCAGACTCTAAAAGCTGATATTAACTAAATGCCTCCAGCCATGATATATTTTGCCATATTTGTGTAAGAGCAGAATGGATGGCTTGTGGAGTTATATTTCGGTCTATCAGTCTCGGGGTAAGAGACTGGCCTCGGCACTCCAAGCACCCTCTCATTTCTGACAACCTGAGCCCACAAGGGCCATAAAGCCACTCGCAACGGCCGGCTCATCTGGGATTATAGCTGTACCTGCACTGACACGTCACACTGCACCATTCCCTAACACCAAAACAACCCATCTACTTATGCCTAAGGAAATGGAAACCTATCAAATTTGCATTCATAAATTCATCTGAGAAATGCCCGAAAATGTAAATAGTGTGGAAGTAATTGTTTGTGCCATAGCGGGATGTCAAAAGGCACACATCTCATCTGACATCCTGATTGGAACCAACGCGACTCAATTTCCCTTGTTTGTATGGACGCAGACAGAAAACGAGGCTTTGATGGCATTGTAATGTGCTACAGGTTCTCTCATTGAAGACAGATGGTGGTAGAAATCGTCAATGATATGAAATACATGCTAACTAGCTTATTTTACTGATACAGTGCCATTCCATATGAGCACTAGAAATAGTTCAAGTCCACAGTCAGAATGGTGCCCCTGAGAGAGCGGGATGCTGCTACAGACGGCTGCTAAAATGTGCTTGCATACATACATTATCTCTAGAACATAGGCGACCTTAAATTTGCGGCTATGAAATGTGCACAAACAGTACTTGTATGAATTTATCAGGGCATACTGTGCATGTGGAGGAGTAGCCATGCTTTAATCATTGCAAGAGAATGCTGTTACTGCAGAACGGAAACAGAGAATCAGACATAAACATCTACATAGTGATTTCCAGAGCAAATGGGCTACTGGGCAATGACTGTCACAAAAAAAAAACAACAAAAAAACCCGATAAACTCAGCTGTCCAAAACAGCTAAATTTGTCCGCCCAATTAAAACTACACCAACTATCTAAATCAAAAGAAATTATAATAATTATCACAACATCTCTCTGTCATTACTGACAGCCATACCAGGGATTCTGGATCCCATTCAGACTCAGCTATCTTAACTGCCTGGGTGAAACCAGCAGACATTTTTAGTAAAGTTAATGGCAGACCATTCCAGAGAGACAGCTCTTCTTCATGGGCTTAAAACAAACACCCATGTACTCATTGAACTTAACGAAGCTTAAAGCTGGAAACACAATACCGACACATAACCTTATATTCCTGAAAAAGGTTAAACGAAGGTAATCATTTGGACTAGAAAATCTATCTGGAATCAAGAATCTATTCGAAATGACTATAAGCACATTCACTTAGGAAAAGCTGAAGTGAAACCCAGTACACATGGGCCTGGTTAGGAAATTCACAGGTAATTTTTCACTCTTCTCCATTTTCCACCACCAGCACTAATCTCTGCTGTGCACTTAAGATGCAATGTATGGCCTCAACTACCTCTTTCTTAGGCCATTTTTAACTCAAGACCAATGGCTCCTATTAAGGACTCAGACAGGGCCACTGACAAGCCGGTCAATAGCGATGTGAGGTTACTTCATTAATGGCCTAATGCCTGATGAACTGAAGACTGGAAACAGGCCAGTCAGACTAAGACTGGAAAAGTGAGACAGCATTGGCCTTACACAACAAGACCTTCTGGCAGAAGCCGACGCATTGAGCTAGAATGCCCAGATTAATACGCAGGTACAGGCGTGTATGTGTGTGTGTGAGTTTATAAATGATGTTCTCGAGTATGTGAGAGACACATGGCTCAGGCTTATACAGTAGGCCCTATTATTCCAATAGTGACCCCAGCAAAACACTGGCGATCATCCTCCAGCAAAATTAGCATAAAGCAATCCATTAGACAGGCCCTGCCACATGGTGGGGAAATCCCCAATAGGGCTGATCAGAACAGGACAAGTTCATTATTTATAATAGGCAAATGGAGAGAGGGAGAGATGACCACAGAGAGCACTGCACAGCCAAAAGCACTCTGCTACTGCTCAGCGGTCAGACATAACCTGGCACTGTGACACACGCAGTGATATAAATGTCATCACGATAAACACTGTGTTTAATACTGCCATTTAAATGTTGCATATTATAGAAATCTTTATTTAAATCTTTATTTTTATATCTTTATTTTAACCCTTTCAAGTCTAAAGTGAATGAAATCTGATTTGCTATATAATTCAGTTATTCAAGTCACACAATTCGTTATTAGACTCATTGCTTTACTATATGACCAAAATTTCCTCTTTATTTACAAACAGAAATATGATATCAGTGAATTTTAGTATTCATACTTTTCACAGAATCTCTGCTTGCTTTAAAACAGAAACAGAAACAGAAACGCTGGCTTTAAAACATAAGTCATAAAATACACAATTATAACATTCTGTCTTTTCTGTATCACAATTTAATCACAAAAGGTTCTAAAGGTTAAATATATTATCTTTGCAATTAGGGATATCATTACTTAAAGTGTATAATAATTCCCAGTCTGAAAGGACTAAGGTCTATAATGAAGTATGTGGTTTCTAAATTTCTTAATAATCTGTTAGACCTCATTTTGGCATCCACTTATTCCTATAAAGCTTTCTTATGTTTTTTTTTCCCTCTGTTTTTTTGGATGTTACATATGTCGCTATCCACTGCGGAAGAAAGCGGCTAATCTGAAAAGCAGCTACCATTGTGAACAAATACACATACATTAAACCATAACTTGTAAGTGAAGTTCTGCTGACATGAGTAAAGTTAAATGCCAACGTACCATTTAAGATGGAAAGGGCAGCAGCACATCCAACCTTTGTAGTATGCCATTCAGAGTGATTCAGAAATAAAATGGGACTCCACTCCTCGGTGCCTGCCAAGAGATGAGCTTGATAAAAAAAAAGAAAGAAATAAAGAAACACCAAGGAACAAAAGAAGATTCTGCGCTAGCATCTGATTATAACACAGTACACAAACACATACTCAGATTTTTCTTTCTTCTGCTGTAACATAAGTACTGTGCCATAATGGACACATTGTTATTTTCTCTTTGGTAGTATTAGTTCCAATTTCAATAATTTTCACTTTAAAGAATATTGGTAAAAGCATATTGGCAGGACAGGCTAAATCAAGTCCAATAGCACTGTGGAAAGGCCATCCTGACCTCTAGCTGGCTACTCCATTCAAACTAATGACAGGAAAGCAGTACATCTTTTCCCAAGGCGAAATGCCATGTCTGAAAGGCTTGGATTTGATTAATATTTATAATGAAAGTGTGACATCTTTTCTTCCACAGGCTAGTTTATTGTCTGCTGATTACTACTCTAGTTTGGACTGGGGAAATGACTGCCCTGTTGGTGGTGCCCTGACAGAACGGAGCTCCATGCCCACAAAATGTGACTGGAGCCTCGTACCAAAGCCAAGAGCGGTTCTTCTTTTTCCATATATAACCACGGGCTCTAATCACTGCACTTCTGCAGTACAAGTCTTACAATGACTGCTGAGAATCTATTACTGTGCTCACTGTGCTACTACTTTGCACCGGGCCAGTGTTCAGAGGGTTGTTGTACTCCGAAATGTACAGTTGACGTTAATGTAAATCAGAAAGCATAATTAATTTTTTTGTCTGTAGACTGCTGTGATGTATTTCCAAAAGAAACATGACTTTAGGGAGGATCTCTGTACTAGCATTTTCACTAAATGATGGGTGGGGTGCTGGGAAGCCGAAGTGATACATTATATTTGCTAATATTATTTAGTTAGTATTATTTTTCAAAAGACAAGAGAATTGCAGTTTGTCTAGTCCCTGTGGAAAAGTATTAGCAATAGAATAGGACTCTCTGGAGCAGATAAAAATAGATCTGTTGGCATAGAGGTCATAAGTTTGAATCCAGAGCCATGCTGCTTTGCCATCAGCAAAGAGCACAATTAGCTGTGCTTTCCCAGGTGTGTAGATGGTGCTTTTTGGCCCCTTCATCACTCTTAAAGTCTGTTAGCCGGTGTCGTGGAGCTGGGTGACCTGACGCTTTCACATGAATGCCAGGTGTGGTCTGGAGGAGTAGAAATGTCTAGAGGGGATGAGGTGGGGTGGTGATCATACCGATACACCATACATCCTGACATTACTAACACTCATGTCACTGAATGCAATCAAGCTTTACAGCGATGCTCCAGAATCTAGTAGAAATCCCTCCCTGGAATTTAGAGACAGTTACTCCTACAAAAGCAGGTCAAGCTTTTTATAATGTGCTTGTTTTTGGAAGAAACAATCAATGATCAAGTGTCCCAATACTTTTGTCCTATGATCAGTCGCACTTAACATGACCAGGGACATGAACTAACACGGTAAAAAACAGGTCTTTTTCAATTCAGGTTGGCTTTACATTATCATAGACCGAAGAGTGGCCTTATACACAAACCTACCAGCTGACTTTGCTGAATTGTAACAACAACATTACAGGGCTATTAGCTAGGTAAGATACAAAGCGTTAAACTATGCAGAGTATTAGCTCACTAGAAAAAGCCAGCCAGCATGAAATTAGAGCCAGTTTAGACAGTTTTTGTTCAGCAGGTTAAGGTTGTGTGGTTTCGGAAGTCGAGTGATGATGTTAATAATGTGGCCTGTGCCAGGCTTGCCGTTGCAGCAGAGATAAAAATGCAGCATGTGTTTACAGCAGAAGTGGGCCTCCTCTACAGGTCAGAGTTAATGTTCTTCTTCTGATGTGCAGATGATGTGCACTTGCACAGAGAAGAGAGACCCATATTGTGCTTTTCTCATTCCTGGTGCTTCCCCAGCACACGGCTTGTGGTGGAACTTTATTCTTCGGTGTACAACACTTGTTTTTTTCTTTTCTTTCTTTTTCAGGTTCCACTTCAGATAACTTACGTACCTGTTGTGTTCAATTTTCCACCTTAGGAAACCAATCTGGAGGCAGCTTTTTCAAGCTATATGTCAGCAGACAAGGGTCGAAGGCTTTTATGTGGTGAAAGCAGTTAAATATGGCAGAGAGGATTACTATTGCTCGAGCCCGGCTTGAATGACAGTGTGACAGTGAAGGCACATCAGCTCTGCTCTCTGAATCAAGAGCTTCTAGCTGAAGCCCTGAGACATACTCACTCACTGATCCTGCTGAAAGGTGAAGGAGCAATGTCATCATCGTCGAGGGGAGTGTGTGTTGAGAGAGGTAAAGGGAGAAAGAGAGAGAGATGTACAGGTCTAGTGTGACCTTGGCTGCAGAGGATGAGGAGTGATGAGCGTATATGTATTGCACACACTGGGATCCATTACTCACCGCTCTCTTCTCCAAGAGCTTTATATTGTCATCCCATCTCTACATTTTACACACACACACTGCAGAGAGTGTGTAATGGCTCTGCAGACACTGGCCTCCTATGGCAGTGAATATATAGAAAACCAGTCCTCCCTCGTTCGTCGCATTGAGGAGCCCACCCTGCGCTTTTCACAGCGGTTCTGGTTCTCATCTTTATTCCTATTTAAGTCAAAGGCAGAAATTCAATGCGCACAGGGGCACGGTGTGGAGCTAGGCTTCACTGGTTTCTCTCTGTGCAGAAAATGAGATCTAATAATGATTTGCTCACCGTGGGTGCTATCAGCACATGAAATCATCCAGGTTAATCAAATGGTTGTTGTGAAGGCCATTCCTTTTTGCACAGTGCTAACCCTTGCCGGTGTGAGTTGAGGAGATCATTGATTTTTAATCTGCAATGAAAACCCCTTGTCACCCATGGTTGTTTCTGAAATAATGCTGTTTTTGTTAGTTAGACTTTTCGCCAGTTCTTCTGGGAGGTGCCTGTGGGCCTTCTGATGGGATAAAAAGGACAAAAGTTTCTGTGTGATCAGCTTCAGCTTTTGACCCTTTCATGTAATTTAATGTGACCTCAGCTTTCATAGCTTGAAACAAGCCAAGATTTCTTTTTTTTGCGGGGGGGGGGCCTTCACTTTTGGACGAAATAAACAAAAAATACTAAATATATTAAGGATGATACATTATGATACCTAATGTGCCGTGGGCTAGTATTGATTGCCTGAAAGAGGCATGCATGCAACTTTCTCAAAATTAATTATACTCAAGCAGCTCAGTGAGTCTCACGCAAGGCCTAATGCTAACGAATCCTGCCAATATTAAAATGTGTAATCTGTAAATAAAATAAATAACTTTAATCTTTAAAAAAGTCAATTCTGCCACAATGATGCGCTGTCACAGTCAAGACCTTGTGATGTCAATGCTACATCAATACACAGAAGGGGGAAAACAAGTCATGAAAAAGCCTTGAATCAAGAGCTTCTCGCTGAATAAAACTTGACAAATAGAAAATTATTTAAAATATGTCAGTAATCAACTTCCCTCAACTTATTCAAGGTTCACAAGACGGATATAATGAGGACATTCTCTCATATTCTGTGATATTTAGAAGCACAAGGACATCTCCTCTAAGTAATGATTTAGTACAAGCAAAGCGCACTGACACCCACAGTCTGAGGGTAAGAGTTAGTTTAAATATACTGAATAAGAGAAACCTTAATCTGAGCTTTCTTTTTTTCCCCCTCCACTTTGGAGAGGCCACGGACACATAGCTGTGCTCTTACAACGGGAGGAAAATGGGCACATGCTCCGCTCAGCGTTAGGTCATATAGGATAAGTAGACATGAGTGATTATGAGAAGAGATTGTTTGTTAAGTAAAGAATGTACTCCTTTCTTAGTGTTGTCCTAATGTGGAACTCTGTATTAGTGATGTGTTCTTTTCTTGAACCTACTTGGCCCTTGTCTGGCTGGCGACCCCCCAAAAAGCCTGGCTTAGGCCCACGGCAGGACTCGCAGATAGAGCCTCAATAAATGTTCAATAAATCATCGGCCTGACCTTTCCTGGTGTGGCAAACCTCCCAGCTCCAAATGTTAAAGACAAGAGAAAGATTGAGACTTACAGAGGAGTGATGAAGTAGACTCTGCAGCCTCTCTTTCTTTTTCTTTTGCTTTTTTTTTCTTTTTCTTAAGAAGCTTTAAAACACCGTCTCTTTTTCCTTTTCGACTATCAGGGCCAGATGTTTCTGAGTGAGGGCAAAATGTGACTAGCAATGTGCCTAAAGAGAAATTAACATTCAGTTCTTTATGGTAAGATTGTAAGTAATCACGGAAATTGTGCATGGCATCACCTACTAAGTGCACTACGCTTGTAAGGGGATCGAAAGTTACACAGGCCAGTCAAAACAAGCTCTGGATTTAGGGAGAAAGTGCCGGTGCAGTGGTGAAGAAATCGTGGCTAGATTAGAGAAGTAGCAAACTACATTAAGTAACAAGAAGTAACTTCATGGAGTTACATTTGTCTCGTTCTACCGAAGGTGTTGCAGCCGTCATCCCGATTGGTGCCTTTCTCATGCATTAGTAATCAGCCACATCAGACACAGCCAGTATATATATATATAATGAATGCTTTCAGCTACTTTAAGTTGCACCTATTGCTGACACAGATGTGCAAAGGCACAAAACACCTTGTCTAGTCCCTTTAGAGCAAGTATTGCCAAAAGAATATGACTCTCTGGAGCAGATAAACATAAACCTATTGGCCTTAATGCCAGGTGTGGGCTGGAGAAGTATAAAGTCCCCCTGCATTGAGCTGAATGATGGTGCCAGAGAAGTGTACAAGTCACAGAATACAAGTTCAAGTCAAGTCACAAGACTTTAGGCTAGAGTTTAAGTCAAGTCTCAAGTCAGGATTCGATTGCATTCAGTGACAAGGGCGTAAGTGAGGTCAGGATGTTGGATGATCATCACCTCACCTCATTCCCAACTCCCAACTCATCCCAAAAGTATTGTATAATTGTACAATACAGTTTCACTGCTCCTAAGCTCAATGCTGAGGGCCTTTATACCCCACTAGCCCACACCTGGCATTAGGCATGGTGCTAATAGGTTAATGTTTATCTGCTTCAGAGAGGATTATTCTATTTGCTACACTTCTCTACAGGGAACTGCCTGTTGCCAAAGGCTACTACGTACACTGCTCCAGCCGAAGCCATGCTGCGCTGCTTAGTTTACACTTGTTTACACTTTGTTTACACTTGCTCACGCAATCTGGATGTTGTGATGAATCAGTAACGATATGATTCTGCAATGGCTTTTCTATAAAAGGCACAAAATTCTGCTTGTTTAACATAAAATGAAGGCACGTGCAAATCCGAAGTTCTACTGTGGTTGTGGTGTGTGTTTGCCGGTCCATTATATTGTGTATTATTACTTATATTATTAAGATTTGTTAACTGATTAGTGCAAGCTCTGCCTGCCAGTGTCTGACCTGTGAAGAGACTTACTCAAGTAATTAATAATATGACTACTTTTACTCCAACTTCAACAATTATAACTTAGAACTTAACACTACTTAGAACTGAGTACAGTGTACTTTACCCACCGCTGCTCCACTCCGGCTCACTAAACACTAAAAGTTTGGGGAATAATAACACTCTCAAATCCTCCCTAAAATACATATGTATGAGGTAGAGGACTGTGTTTTGCATTTTTCCATATACATGTCACATAAACTGCACATTTAGGCTCATACAGCAGTTTCGTACATAACACAAAAGCAGAATGCATCCTTTTTGTGCCTGAAATGGAAAGCAAAAGGCTTAGTACTTCTGGCCCTCTGTCTCTTTTTCCTGCTCCGTCTCTGCAGCTTCGCTTCGCCATTCGTATTCCTCCCTGTACCTACTTGGCTGAGTGAGCGTGTAGGGCAGCGGACATTTTACATATGTGATCCGTCATAGGGGCAGGATTAATGTTGTTTGCCGGCTCCCAAACACAGCTTGTGGTGCACTGTGGGCGACAGAAAACTTGGCTGGGCCTGGCTGCCACGCGGCTGGGAGGGAAATTAACCCTTGGTGGCAATGAGGCTGGAGGCCGCTGCTCAGGTGTCCTTACATATGTTAGCAGTGTCAGGACAAGCCCAGCTCCAGGGCCCCCTGCAGGGAGAGAGCAGCACCAGTGTGCCTGTGCTAGAGCCTGGGCAGAGGGGGGAGATGGGGAGAGGGCTGCTCCTTGGCACAGAGCGCTGCCAATATGCTTGCTTTTTAATGCCGCCTTGTCTTAACTGCTGCAGAGCTGCAGCACACAAATTATCACCACACACTGTGTGATGCTGTTCGGCCATTAAACACCGCTTTGCGTAACGGAGGGAAGCAGAAAGGGGAAACTCTAAATGAAAGATGGTCTTTGGTCAAGTTTCTGGAGGAATATAAGCTGACACATCAAAGCTGTCAGCCATAGAATGCTAAAGGTTAATGGCATCTGCTATATGACTATAGAGTGCAGGTCCAAGTGTTCACTGTTCAAAGCCCTGCCCGTCTTGTTACTTTTGTCAGGTGTTCTTCGTTCAGTTGAGTATATCTAGTCCTGTCTTTCTCTCTGTCTGTGTCAAATGTAAGCAGTTGTGTATGTGTCTTCCTTGCCTATACTCGGTTATGTTTTGTTACACACTAAATGGACAAAAGAATTGGGACACCTGCTCATTCATTGTTTCTTCTGAAATCAGAGAAATTAAAAATAATGTATCCTGCTTTTGTTGGAGTAACTGTTTCTACTATCCAAGGAAGGTTTTCTACTAGATTTTGGGACAAACATTACTGTTAGGATTTGATTGCACATAGCAACTCATCCCAAAAGTGTTGGATGGACTAAGTTATGGATTATTCCAGAGAATGCAGTTCCCTGCTCCACAGCTCAGTAATGTGTAAATGTCCATGATGGTGAAGAGAGAGACCCCATAGACCTTCTCAACTGTCCTAACTATTCGCTGCAGGGTCTTGCAGTCAGAGACATTGCAATTCCCAAAGCAGACAGTGATGCAGCTGCTCGGGATGCTCTCCACAGTCCCTCTATATAACATGGTAAGGGTGGGAGGGGGAAGATGAGCTTTCCTCAGCCCCCTTTAGGATGCAGAGGTGCTTCTGGGCTCTCCTGGCTATGGAGCTGGTGTTGAGGGATCAGGTGAGGTTCTCTCGGTGATGTAAACACAAAGGAACACTAAGTTTTATCAATACATTTTTTATTGCTTTGCTCTGTTGAGATCTTGTAGGGGAAGTTGATGGAGCCATTTTCTGGAAGCAGAAAGTTCATAGTGATGACTAGTCAGCTTGCAGGGGTACACAGTGCCACTGTGCCACTGAGCTTGCAGGGGTACACTGGCCACCACTTTGGCTTCACCTTTGACTGCAAAGCTACTTTTAGCAAAAGAACACTGTCTTGAAGTTCATTGTTTTAAACACTACCCAGCAAACCAGCATTATTGCTGCACCCAAACCGAGAACTGGCGGATTGACACTGACAATGCTCACCTGGTTACACCAGTTTGCAAATGCTAACTTTTCTAAATGGTAAAGAACGAGCTTCAGAGCCCTGATTTAAATGAGAGGCCATCCTACTTATTATAATTCTACGACTCTCTCCCTGCTGAGACACAGGTGTCCTAGTGAGAAGAGCACATTGGGAACACATGGTGGGACTGATGCGCTACATTGCCTATTCCGTAATTACAGCACAGCTTGGAAAGACTACAGATGATCAGAAATACCCACTTATTCTACTTTTTTTCTGCAAATGAAATAAATGATTCTGGAGTGCTGTAAGATTTTATGTACAGGTAGAAGGTATGACTTTTTTGGGGTGGGTGGGGTGTGTGCTTGTGTGTGGGGGGAAGAACTGTAGCGGGAAAAGAAACATAGAGGTTTCTCCTCAGCTGCATGTGTTCCTGCTAGTATACTCAAATGCAATCAAATGACAGTGCAGAAGAGGAGAGATAAAGATAGAATGCCTAACTGACAGTATCCAGCAGCTGTTGTCATGGTGCTGACCTTTACTGTGGCCCATGGTGACCCGTAGTTCTGCATTCAAACTTTAAATTGTAAACTTGAACCCTGACATTTCCATGCCTCGGTGCAGGGGTGTTATCTTAGAGGAGAGTGACAGTGCAGCGGACGTAACCAGGAGCAGACTTCTGACAGCTGAGAGAGGGAGAGAGAGAAAGAGAGAGAGAGAGAGAGAGAGAGAGAAAGAGAGTCAAAGAGCTAGAGAGAGAGAGCAAGAGAGAGAGAGGGTTTTCTTTAATGGTCACGCTAAAAAAAGCTTTGACATGGCAAACCGAAATGCTCTATCAGAGCAAAGTTGCTGTGAGTCAAGCGTAGAGCATGTGAAACCAGGGAAGAATCCCCTCTCCTCAGAGCCGCTCTCTGACTCTTACTCCAGCTCGCTCTCTCCGTCTATGATCCAGTCTCTGCCAATCTGACAGGCTCTATCTGCCTGCTCCAAAGAACCGGCGTAAAAGGACAAAAATAAAGAAATAATAAAAAAAAAAAGACTCACCCCCAGGCTATAGCCAGCACCTCCACCACTTTTTCCATTATTTTCAGTCGGGGTTTGAAGTTTTCTGCTATCTCTAATAGAAAAAGCCCACGAAGGGGAGCTGTGAATGAACAGGCCCTAAAGAAAGAAAAGGAACAAGCGTGCTGGTGCGGGTTGGGTTGGGGGGGGGGGAGGGTTTAGGAAGGGGAAAAAAAGTAATAGTCTGCAAGCAAGATGCTGGGCAGGGAGACAGGGCTGGAGATAGTTGTCCCAGCCAGAGAGATAAAAGCTACATTACATGAAATTAATGGAGGCTGCATGAGCAGTACATGAATCACTGTTTCAACACTATGAAACTGGTACAAAGGCATAAAGGAATCTGAGCACTAACTACAGCTTCAAAGGTCTCCCATTTAGGCAGCCAACATGGGCCTGACAGAGAGGGGGTGTTCGGCAAGGGAAAGAGCGAACGAGAGAACGAGAGAGAGAGAGAGAAGAGCCAGGGAACAAGATAGCTAGTGTGGGGGGCGGGAGGTGTGGAGGAGAGAGAGAGGGAGAGAGAGTTAGGTAGAGAAAAGAAAGCGGCTGCAGTGGAATGAATGAGAGCAGATGAGCGTTACCCGTGAAGTCGGCTGCATTTCTCTCTCTTAGCTGATATCAAACACAGTTTAATGAAAGTTAAATGCTTTCTGAGGAGCGCACGGGCTGGAACAGATGAGATTGGGCCGTGAGAGCTGTCAGTGCCATTGTTGCTGACGCACTCCCTCTCAATCTCTCTCTCTCTCTCTCGCGCTCTTTTTCTCTGTTTCTCTATCCCAGTGCTGGGACTGCCACCAGCACCACTCTCCTCCTACACAAAAGGCATATGCAGATAGCACACAGCAACGGCGGCCGCCATATTGGGTCAGAAAAAAAGATGAAGAGTTTTTTTTTTTACTTCCCCCTCTTGCCTTTTTTTCCCAACACTTGGCATGACGTTCATCTGCAAATAAATCTTTGTAATTTGAAAGTGACGGCGGAAAGATTTATGGTGGAATAAGTGGCCATTTCTGCAAGAATTTATAGCGGCGGTGAAGATGGGGAGTGTGCAGGAAGAAGTGGAAGAGGCACAGCCCGAGCAGGTAGAGCAGCGTTTGATTATGGGGGGGCAATGCGACAGACATGTCTGCCGTCCGCTTTGATCTGAGGGGATCCAACCCCCCACCCGTCACCCTCCCAGACAGACGCACACCCCAAAAAACCCACCCGCAGCCTCCCCCTCCTTCTCGCTTTCTCTCTTTTTCTCTCTCTCTCTAGACACTTTAGAGAGACATCCCTCCCTCCCTGTGCATAATGGTTCTCCTCCTTCTGTCTTCTGTCTCTGACATGCAGATGTGCAACAAAAGGAGAGGGGGGCAGACAGCTCCTTTATTTCAAATATGAATAACCAGCCATGATATATGACCCGGCCCACGTACTGTTACAAAGGAGTTGCTATTTAGGTTGCAATTGTCTAAAGAAAGACAAATCAAGCCCATTGTGAGTGGACGATGACGACGGGCTGGGCCTGTGTAGGTGGAGAGAGAGGCGCGGGCGGCGGTGGAACGTGCACCTAGGTTGCCGTAATTAATGCACAGTTCCAGTGGCTGATCATTTAACCTCTCCTGGCATGTGTCACCCAGCGGCTCCTCTCACTTCTGCAACAATAAACACAAACAAACAATTAGAGACGGCCAGTGGCTCAGCCACTTCCCCTCGCCAGCAGAGTTTCATTACAACAAGAGCCATCAGCGCAAAGCCATCATAACACACAATTACCGCAGAGTGAACCTCTCCAAGCTGAAATACAGACGCCTGTGATTTCACAGTCAGAGGACGAAAAAAAAAGAAGCACATAAAATAAAATAAAAAAACAGGCAAAAAAATTGCCCCCTTACTCACCTTTGCGGAAAAAGGCGTGTAAATACAGTTTATCGATACGTAAAAGAAAGCAGGCTGTGGCTCTGGAACACAGAGGGGCAAAAGGGCCAGCGAGGCTGCTGGAATGTAGCTCAGGAACACTCTGGACTGGGTGACAGCGAGGGGGAATTACACAAGCCGCCCCCTCGGCACCTCTCTCCTGCCACCCTAAAGCGCTCTATCACGTAGGTCAGAGGTCAACTGCGAAGCATGACAGGAAAAGAGAAAATTGCAGCAGGGCCAAAGACTGAAGTTCTCCTCTTCAAAAGCGGCGCAGAGAGGCCGGGGCCTGCCCGGGGCCAGGCTGTGGCTTTCAGAGCAGCCTTGTGACTAGTGCTCAGGCCCTTCACATGATCCATCTACAGGCTAACCTTGTCATCATTAAGGCCAGCCTTATTTATCTGCTCGTTTTGCAGAGGAGAGCAGGGTGTCAGACAGAGGCCACTGCATGGTCAGAGGCCCCATGAGGAGATTATCAAACAGGCACAGAATGCCTTTTTATTCAGTGTGCTTATGCCATTGCAACTGCTGCACTTTTAGTGAAAGTGGGACCTTTATGATGGCATTTACAGGACAGTCTCAACCGGAGGGCGACTAGAACTTTCCTGCGAATGCTGAATGTGGACTTCTGTCAACTTCAGGAGAACTGCAACCAAAACTTAACATGGGATAAATAATAAGACTTAGTCTAATATTTTGTGTCTGATACTTTATGATATGATAACACCTTTTGAAGGGCAGTCTTTCTAAGGCTACATACATAACCTACATGAAACTTTAATGACAACTAATATAAATTAGCCTATATGGACAGCAAACCTACATCCAACTAACGACAGTTTAAAATTCCTTTAAAATTCACAAATGTGATGCTATGAAATGACAGAAATTTGGGAGGAACATGCCTGAAGCCTCCATTTTTAACTCTGTCACCTCTCATTCCTAAACAGAGAGGGAGAACTGGCTTGCTACCACTTAAAATTAAGCAAGGCCCTTATCTCATGCAATAACATGGATGTTCCAAACATTATTGAAAAATGCTGCACAAACTGCAAAATTTGCAAGCTACAGTCCATCCATCCACCATCAACCATCCACCATCAACTATCCACAACATTATCCACTTTTTTTAGGTCAGGGTCTGCAGGGTCTACCTGACATTATTTGAAACAAGGCAGGAATACCTCCTGGACAGAACATCAGTACATGGCAGAGTAAAGTATTGCAAAGCATCGCAAAGCCAGTTCAGAAAACATAGTACCCATAGGAAACCCAAGTGGCACAGAGAAAACACAACAAACTCCTCACAGGCAGTGACTGGAGTGAAGATCGAACCCACAGCCCCAGGCCCCTGAGGCTAAGTTCACTTACACTAAAATTCTACTGGGCCTGTGGGGCTTTAGTTAGTATGCAAGATTCTATGCAAGCATGAATTTGAATCGTAGAATGATCACATGCAAAGGTTCACATTTAAGTAATGATTATAAGATGTAAATGTGGTGTAAAAGTGTGTACAGATCATCCCATTTCCACCCCGATGTACAAACCTCACACAGTGCAACAGGCATTAGAGTGAGAGATTTGTGAAATATGTGTGATTTTCGAAATCTGCACGCAAATGCTGAGAACGTCTGCATGAAATTCAAGCATGATTTATAAATGAGACCCCAGGACTTTTGCTCTCAGAATGTTTTCACAGCATACTTCTGAGGTCTGAAGAGCCGCGCCAACTGTGCATTAGCAATAAAGAATCTGGCTGAAATTCGTCTAGCACCTCCGAGAAATCAGCCTGTCAAAGTCCTGAGATTCTAATATACCTTTTGTCTGTCTTTGTATCGCTGAATGATGGATGTCCCCAAGTGCTGATGAAAAAATATGACACAGCAGTTCCGACTTTTTGGTTAGAGATTAGAAAACTGTTTATTGCCAGATAACCATTCTGTAGTGATTCTTTCTTCTTTGAAAGGGCTCTTCTTGAGACCAAAAGAGGTCCCGTGGAGGGACAAGCAACCCCTGACTGCTTTAGAGTGGAGAAAAATTTGACATGATGAAGAACGTTTCTGGTGAGAGCTGTGTTTAGAGTGAGACAGAGGATACACTTACTAATGTCATCAATCCTCAGACAGGAGGCCCACTGCTTCACATTAGGCCCAATCCTCAAGCATAATAATCGTGTCTCTCCTCTAAATACCTAAAACACACAAACTGCCAAAGTCATTTGAAAAAGACTTAATTAAGTTCATCTGCGCAAACATTAACCTTGCAAAAGGGCTAAGGGGAGGGGTGGGGGAGAGAAGAGAGGATGAGAGGAAGGAGAGACAGAGAGAGAGAGAGCGAGAGGGAGGGCGAAGAGGGATTTTCTGGACAGAGAGCAGGAGGAAGGCTAATGAAGGAGGGCGAGTTGTGTTTGCTCAGACCTTTGTGTCGGAGGGACGACAAGAGATCTTTCGCGGGGAACCGTGCACACGTCTCTCGATTTTACTGAAGTACTGCACAAACAGGCTCCAAATGACAAGGTGACACTGGGAATACACTGATACGTGACCGCTGCTGGAATTGCAGTCATCCGTTTAAGATGACTGCAGCCACAGTGGACACTGAGTCGTCATTAGAGAGATGTGGAGAATAAGCCTGTGAGATTGGGAGGATTATTGAGACTGAACGTGGACTGATACCCCCAAGGGCACCATGGCCAACCGGCATGGCATATCTTTTGTTCCACAAGGCAAATCTGTAGGCCTACTTGGTAATATCTGCATAGTAGAATGAGAGCAGAGCTATTTAATTCCATTTGCTAATCATTCGCTATTTAGGACTGTTGTTTGTTGTTAGCCTGCACCTTTAAACGCTTTAATATTATGAAGCATGTTAAGTATTAGCACTGCTAGCACTGCAAATTCAGCTACTGCTGCAACTTTGATTTCTGCTACCACAACTATGACTAGTGCTACTAGCACAACCGCTACTGTTATTACTACAACTATTACTACTACTGTTTGTACTGTAGTACAGTATAATTTCATTTAATTACTACTACACCCACTACTACAACTATTAATACTACTATTGTTAATGTTAGTGGAACTATTATTACTATTACTGTTGATGCTGCTACTACTTATATTGTTACTAGTACTACTACTTCCACTACTAGTAATGCAACCACTACTGCTGCTACTACTACTACAACTAATAGTACTTGTATCACCAGTAAGGTTACTGGTACTACTACAATTGCTGCTGTAACCACTACTGTACTACTCTTTCTACTACTACTACTACTATTGCTGCTTCTACTAATACTACTTCTACTACTATTCTACTACTTCTACTACTAACAATTGTTAGTACTACTACTGTTAATGTTACTGACACTACTACTGTTGCTGCTGATGTTGCTACTACTAATATTGTTGCTAGTACCACAACTACAACTATTAGGACTAACACTGCTTGTAATGGTACTGGCACTTCTCATACTACTACTGCTACTACAACTACTATTAGTACTGGTACTCCTAGTAATGTTACTGGTACTATTACTACTATTGCTGCTGCAACCACTATTGATACTACTACTACTATCACTACTAGTGCTGCTACTAAAACTACTACCACTATTAGTACTACTACTCCTAATAATGTCACTGGTACTACTGTTACTACTATTGTTGCTGTAACCACTACCACTACTGCTACTACTACTGCTACTAATAACTATAATAATGCTAGTACTACTAATACAAATACTACTACTACTATTACTATTACTACTACTGCTAATAATAATGCTAGAAATAGGCTTGAAAAACACCCATCTCAACCCGGAACATGTGCAAGCACTTTTTGCATCAGATTTATTTTTACTCATCCTATGCAAGAATGCAACAGCTCCCTTTATTATGTTTTTTTCATAACTGACTTTGACATATGGTCAGTCTGTCAAAGTTTATTTCAACCCCCTTAGTCATAAATAAATAAATAAATAAATAAATAAGTAAATAAGTGGAGTGTTTGGTGGCGACTGGAGAGTGGGCCTGCATGTTTGTGGGCTGCTTCCCTTAATTACCCACCACATTAACGAGTTGCAGAGACAGGGCCCAGTTCCACACACACACACACACACATGAAGGGAGAGTGTTTGAAGTGCCCCGGTAGTTTTTTCCCCTTCAGCGTTCATTACTTTAAATGACACTGCTCACGCGGAGATGCAAGGGTCCGAGGGCGTAGAGGCCCCGGGGCAGTGGATGGAGGGGAGTGAGGGGGTGGGGGAATGAGGGGTGAGGATGAGGAAGGGCTTGGCTGGTCCTGGTATGTGTGACGTGCCCTGTGTGACAGGCCAGAGCAGCACTTCATATCTGTCCGGCGTGTTGCAGCCATTTTGCCTGTTAGGAGCTGAACGACTGCCTTTGGCTGAATGGGATTCAAAAGCAGGCATCCTGTTAGATCAGGCCTGCACCATGCGGGAGATGACATTTCAATGTCTGTTTGGATTAGAGGTGCTGCAGACACACGTCTGCCTACCTGATCGAACTGATAGAAGGAAATATATTCACCATGTCGCCAATACTCCCTCTATCTAGCCCCTTCACTCATGTTTTCACAGTCCTCGCATGTGTGATCGTATGTTTGCAATAAAACACGTTGCATGAAAAGCGTTTGACATTAGCGTTCAATATGGCCTCTTAGTCTGTCCTTTGGCCATGATTCTCTTGTTCTCTCTCTCTTTTCACTCCTTCCTTTTCTTTCTCATTCTTTCTCTGCAAGTCTTACTCTGTTACACATGCACACACACACACGCATACACAGTGTACAACACTCATTGGAGGAGCAGCAGTGTAAGGGTTAACACTGCCGAGAGCCTTTGCCCAGTGGATTGTTTATCGACTGAGAGAGAAGGTCCTCTTTCTCTGGGCCAGTTAAGTCAGCCTCCCTTTTGTTTGACGCTGCCCATTTGAGGAAAGCTTATCCCTGACCTTCTGCCGCCGAGACTGATGACAAGGACAGCGCACACTAACCTTGACATTCAACGGGCTAAATGGCTTTTTCCACAAGCAGTCAGCAAACAGGGAGACAGGCAGCAAGAGGCCAAGAACTAATGAATCTCTAGCTGGAGAAACTTAGCAGCAACACACACTTTAAAGGAGACGCTCCCGCTAACATAACAGCATCTGTGGAAAAAAAGTGTACATGAATGTGTGTGTCTGGGTGTGTGTGTGTGTACATTCATGCTACTGATAATGCCAAAAAACATGATGAAACTGACCTTAGGTATTAGCTATGAAGAGCTGCATTCAATTTAGCTGTGCATGTTAGCATCCAAGTTATTACACATGTTAGATATACATACTTGCAGATTAGCATCCAAGTCTTCAAACTAGCTACACATATTGACATTGCAGTTAGCTATACATGTTAGCATTTGTGTCATAGATATTTGCATATTAGCATGTTAGCACTCAGGACATACATATTTGCATCTGGGTATATTTGCAACTAGGCATAGTGCCAAAAGGAAATGTGCTCTCTGAAAGTACAGTGCTCCATTCAGTAGGTTTAGGATGAGTTGGGGAGTTGAGGATGAGGTTGGGTGGTGATCATGCAACATCCTGACCCTTTCTAACGCTCTTGTCACTGAATGCAATCAAATCCTCACAGCAATGCTCCACAATCTAGTAGAAAGCCTTCCCTGGACGGTAGAGACAGTTACTCCAACAAAAGCAAGATCAGCTCTTTTTTTATACCCTTGATTTAGGAAGAAACAGTGAATAAGCACACGTCTCTATATTTTTGTCCATACAGTGTATTTACATTCAAGTTAGCAGTGCATGCTACAAGTCAGTTTTACATAGGCCTATAAGTGTCCGAGTTATCAATACATATTTGCATTCAGGTTGCTCATGTGTTTGCATTAAAGCTTACATGTAAGGCTTAGTTATATTTACAGAAACATCCCCTCAGGTACACGCCCACATTGAGACACGACAAGAGAAACACAAGGG
Source organism: Salminus brasiliensis (assembly GCF_030463535.1). NCBI lineage: Eukaryota > Metazoa > Chordata > Actinopteri > Characiformes > Bryconidae > Salminus > Salminus brasiliensis. Next base: position 34,425,855 of record NC_132881.1, on the reverse strand, counting down.
TCGATGGGAGACTTCTGGCAAAATGCTCTTCTTTATGACTGTTGTTGTCAGCACGCTTAGCTCAGTGTCCTTTGTTCCTAATGAGATAAAACAGTGTCAGGTGAAAACAACGCTAACCTTTCTGCTTGTTTACAGTACAGGGGAGCAGGACGGGGGGTGACCTCTCCAAAGTTTACAGTCCAGCCTGCCAGACAGCTCTGCTTCTAATGAGTCGCCTTGTGGGAGCTCCACTCACCACCACTGTCCTGCACTCCGACAGTGTCAGCAGGCAAGGGAGAGAGCTGGTGCATCTCTCACTCACACAGATGCACACACACACAGACCTACACGTGAATCGGCTATGTATGAAACTATGCCCTATTCACTGTATAGTGCACTTTATTGAGAGTCTGCCATCTGGTAGTAGTTTCCAAAAACAGGAAGAAATATCTATTGCAGCCCCACAATGTGTAAAACAACGAGCCTAACAGATGGAGATGACCTGTAATGCATTTGGTGTCAACTCATATACAGACTCACTATCAACTCAAATACAGCTACAATAGTAATGTTATAGTCCCACATTAATCACAACTCATGCTCCCTTTAATAATGTCCTGTAGAGTTCTCCTGACTAGGCTCCAGTCTAAGGAACAGTGGCTGCCTTAACTCCCTGCACTGCATGATTAGTAATCAGTTTTTGAGTCTAATATTGGCCTAATTGGCCTAATATCACTGACACGGTCAAACCAAAACACGTAACTACAGTGCAATTTTTGGAGAGTTATTAAATAAAAAAGGTCAGCAGCAACGCAAACACAATGGACAACATGTCTTTATACAGTGATTCTTTAGTAAAGGAATCCATGAAGAACTCTTAAACAATAAGTTCAACCAGTCAAAGAACTCTTTTTCAGTACTACTGTATTTTGCCGTTGTCGAACTCCCTTCACACAAAAACCTTGCATCTCCATTTTAATATACACTACGTTAGTAGACACCCCTTCTAATGAATGCATTCAGCTACCCATTGCTGACACAGATGTACAAATGCACAAACACAGCTTGGCTAGTCACTGTACAGATGTCCCACCAAAAGATAAGCTCTCTCTGGAGCAGATCAACATGAACCCATGAACTTGGCACCATGTGTAATGTCAGGTGTGGGCTAGAGGGGTATAAAGCCCCCCAGCATTGAGCTGTGGAGCAGTGAAACTGTGTTCTCTGGGATGATGGTGGGGTGGTGATCATCCAACATCCTGACCTTACTAACGCTCTTGTCGCTGAATGCAATCAAATCCTCACAACAATGCACCAAAATCTAGTCTTTCAGAGAAAGCCTTCCCTGGACAGTAGAGACAGTTATAAAACTCTGTTGACAGAGCAGGTTACATGAGCAGGTGTCCCAATACTTTTGTCCATATAGTGGCATTTAAATGTGGCAGTTTTTCTTTGCATCGTTTGTGTAAAAATGCCAGGATGAATAGACATTTATTATCCTCTGTCTGTACTGTGTTGTCTGTCCGCACTTGTTTGTTTGTGTTGCACTTGTGTCTTGTATGCACTGTCTATGTTGCACCATGGTCCGGGAGGAACGTTGTTTCGTTTCACTGTGTACTCTGTATGTAGTTGAAATGACAATAAACCCACTTGACTTGACTTGACTTGACTTGACTTGACATGGGATCCACTTTCAACTATGTAAATAATTGATATACTATTCTTGGCTCTTTTTGATCATTTAATTGATCAATGTTTCATTCCATTTATTTTTGATGATACCAGTACAAAATGCTACCACTGATATTTCATTTTTGAAATCATGCCATACACTTTGCAGTGATGTCTTTTTGATGTTTGATGTCTACTGATGTGAATTTATTTTATTTATTTTTTTATGTTGTACTAAACTATGATTTCTATTAATCTATAATTAAATTTCTTATGTGCTTCTTTCTCTCTGTTTTCAACAAGTTGTTAAACACAGTTTTTAACCCTGTCATTGCTGCTGTTAAAATTGAGCATTTCTGCAGTAGTTTAGTTTTCAACCAGCCTTGACTTGAAGCTGAGAGATGTCTGGGGAGTGTGTTTTGTATAGCTGCTGCTTGTGGTAAATGGCAGAAAATAGACTTGTGTATTAGCCACACACTTACATTTTCCATGCTCATGTCTAGAAGAAAGGTAACTGAAACACAGTGATTTCAAGTTTTTCTGATCTACTTTAAAATTGCTCCACATTGCAGAACTTCAAACCACTTGTTTCTAAGAACATCTAAGAACATGAATCACTGCTGCAGGTTGAGGATAAGATTGTAACTGGATCAGGCTGAATTTAGGCAATACCCAATCCATTATTATCCATGGCTTGATTAGCCAAGATCCACAGGGTTGGGTCTGGACATCCCTATTTTTTTACACACACTCTTGCATGTCTTTGTTGACCTTGTTTTAGGTGCTTTTGGAGAAGTCTGCATCCCATCTCACGAAGCAGAGGACAAAGTAAAGTACAAGTTAGTTGGACACAGCCAGTCTAGCATCTTGGTTGTCACAGAGAGAACAATGATGGGCAAATGGGCACATTTGTTGCATTTAGCATGAAAAGGTGAAGTTTGCTTGTGTATGTTTATTGGTGTCAGTGCGTGTGTTTGTGTGTGTGTGTGTGTGTGTGTGTGTGTGTGTGTGTGTCAGATTGTATTTAACTTGTTTAATGTTTGTGTTGGCCGACACTGTAAACGTAAACGATCAGAATGCCTAAAGCAAGAGTATGCACAGCAACATGGCCTTTCCTGGATACAGTAAGGCTCACTGCCAGTCCTCATCCGCCACGCCACCCATGGAGCTGTGTGACCTTTGACCTTGGAGCCGGAGCAGGGTGATAGATTAAACAGTGTGCGACGACGTGGCGAGAGAGCAGACGAGAGTGTGCTGGCAAGCGCAGGAACACACTCATACAATATAAACACATCCCTACCGCCCCCTTCTTTCCTCTACTGTAACTTAATCAAGCTAGGACAGGGCCGGAGCCAGGGGCTCTGTGCATGTGTGTGTGTGTGTTTGTGCAAGTGTTTGGTCTCTGCTCTCTATCTGAGCGAGGCGCTGGTGTCAGGGGCCAGTCTTTTCTCTTTATGAGGCCAGCTCCGCTGCTCTCCAACCCAACAGGACAGCTGCTCCACTCTCCCAGATACATCATCCTGTCCTCCTGCCTCTCCCTGGACACCTCACTGTCCCCCTCTCGCCCCCCTCCCTCTCCGAGAGCGGGTCGAGGCGAGGGGGGGCGGACGTGTAGACAGAGAGTCCTTGTCCAGCAGAGGTCAATGGATCTAACAGAGCTCTTCCAGAGAGGAGGTGAAAGCTCTTCCACTGGAACTCTCCATTCCATCGTCGTCGCCACGGGACGGCCCGAGTCAGCCGAGCGCCGAGGCAACCTTTTTGACGGCTGCGAAACGATTTAAAGCACGGCCTGAAATTAAGATCCCAACCTTGCAGCCCCCTGAGCTGCCCCGAGGCTTTAACTCTCAGATTTTTTTGTTGAGATTGCCTGTACCGCCTCATTGTTTGGGGCCCAGAAGACCCGAATAGGGACCCTAATGTGCAAAAATAATCATTTTAAAATGAACCCCATTTCTCTCTTCTTTTTTTTTCTTTCCTTTTGACCTAATTAAAACCCAGTGATTGACGCTTTAACCCACCCATTTGCCACAAAGGAGGCACGCACATCCATGAAGAAAGACACTGAAATCTGTGAAAAGCCATAAAACAATATTAAACATTGAATAGAAAAAAATGGTGGTTTATACAGTACTGTGTAAAAGTCAGAGAACACCCTTATAGTTTTCTGAGATTTTTTTTTGTCAAAATGACTAGTAATGACATTTTTCTGGATATATTTCTGAGGAGGTTAGATATAAACTAATCCACTTGGATTGGGAGATATAAAATAGCTGAATGCATTCCTTAGAATAAAATGAGTTTCCCATGATAGAGTCCAAACAATGATTGAAAGACAGACAGAGAAAATGCAACTCCTAACAACCATGCAAGACTTGGCAGAACACCAAAACTGTCCTCATCAATGAATAGCTGTCAAAGCTTTCTGAAAGGATGTGGAGCTAATCAAGCTCAGCGCTTACTGAGAATAGTAAATTTGATCAAATCAAACTGCTGAAGTCCTTGGACTGGCCCCACCAGAGCCCAGACCTCAACATTATTGAATTTGATTGGGATTACATGGGTGACGAGAAGCAGGAACTAGAATTAACTTATGAACTGTAGACACTGACATTTACATTTAAGGCATTTAGCAGATGCTTTAATCCTGAGCGACTTACAAAAGTGCTTCACTGTTTACTCAGAAAAGACCTTAGCTAGTTTTTAGAATCCAAAAGATACCTCTAAGCTTAGATGCTCTCCCGTTCGGACACCCAGAGGAAGTTTGTTTCACCACTTTGGTGTCAGGACAGAAAAAAGCCTGGACTCTTGTCTTCCGTGGATCTTAAGTGATGGCGGGTCAAGCCGAGCTATACTTCAAGCTCGAAGGGCTTTTTTGTTGTTGAGGCATCAGTGTAATTATATGATAAAGATGACATCAGCTTTATCTGAATAACTTGTACTTATTAACGTAATGATTTTGAGTAGAAATAGAAGGTATACTCAGACTTTACCCAGTACTATATACAATATATGTCTAAATGTTTGTGGACACCCCTTCTAATGAGGACTCTGTGGAGCAGATCAACATGAACCTATTGGCAACATGCCTAATGCCAGGTGTGGACTAGAGGATTATAAAGTTCCCTAGCCTTGAGCTGTGGAGCAGTGGAACTGTGTTCTCTAGAATTATGGTTCTCCATACAGTTCCTTTGGGATGAGTTAGAGAGCTGGGGAAGAGGTGGGATGTTAATCATCCAACATCCTGACCTCATTAATGTGCTTGTCACTGTATGCAATCAAATCCTCACAGCAATGCTCCAAAATGTATTAGAAAGTCTTCCCTGCACAGTAGAGACAGTTCAACACAAAGGCAGGACAAACTCCTTTTTATCCCCTCGATTTAGAAAGAAATCAGTGAATAAGCAGGTGTCCCAATACTTTTGTCCAAACAGTTTATTAGGCCATACATAAAGAAGTGTACAATTTAGGAAATTTACTGTGTGTGGGCAAGTATTTCAGTTCCTCACTCTCATGATTAGTTAACGTAGGTATCTGTTCCACAGTAGTTCCCAAATAATCACTGTTAACTGAACTGTTACTGAATAATAAATCTTCAGATTAATAAATGAACAATAAGCCTGAAGTCTAAGGGGTTAACGAGCGCCTGGGGTCTGAAGGGTTAAGGGCAGTTAACAGCAGTACTCAGCTTCCACTCCCAGCCCCAGGGTTCAGCTCCACTTACAGCCCTGTATCTAAATGACACGTGTGGCTTTCTGGGTGAACAGGAGCAGTGTGAGGAGTCCGTGTGTGCCACCTCTGAAAGGGCTCGCATTAGGAGTGGTGTTTTTTTTTATTGGCTGTCCACACACCTGCCACTGTCAGTAAGTCATAAATGCTGTGAGAAAGGGTTAAACAATCACCTTAATGTAATGCTGTTTACCGCCAGTGCGAGTAAATTATTTCACACAGGCCGCGGCCCACTCCACACATAAAAAGCCGCCTTATCACTGACATGGCCATTTGCGCCAACTTTATTGTTGAAAAATTATGACTCATGCTTTTATAGGGCTTTCCGTTTTTGACTGCCTTTTTTAAACCCTGAACTCTGCTGATCTGTACATTTCCTTAATTGCGCCGCTGCTTGTAACATCTGTAATTGGCCACTTCTCTGCCTTGCTTTACTGTAGAGATGTCTAGACAGTGAGAAGTGTGAAAAAAAAGGCAGGGAAAGAGATGGACAGGCAGGGGGTGGTGGAAGAGAAGGCAAGAATTTTGTGGAGAGTTTTAGTTAGTATTCATGTGGCTCCTCCTATCAGATTAGTTTTGGGAGTTGACAGCTTGATGGTCTATGACATCTCTGATTGGCCAGTGAAGCTGGAAAGGACTGAGTGGGTCTAGGTTAGATGTGTGTGTGTGTGTGTGTGTGTGTGTGTGTGTGTGTGTGTGTGTGTGTGTGCGTGTGTGTATGTTTTTTTTAACTCTCCTCATGGGTCGTAGTTTCACCGCAGAGCTGCCTCCCAAATCCCCTCAGCACAACACACAGCTGAACTGCAGCGCTGCTGAAGATCACCGCTAAACTGCTAAAACTGTCCATCAGTGCTGTGAGACGGCAGCTCTAGGCAGTTTGGCCAACAAAAAAAAGAGAAAGAACTAAAAGCCATCTGAACAGCAATAGCAAATCAAAACAGGTTGTAGGAAGCTTGAACAAACAGACAGAATGTCCACATCCTTCTACCAAAACACTTACCAACACACAAAGCCACAAAAACAAGAGAGATCATGGGGAGAACAAATCCAAGGCCTGCACAAACACCCAAACAAAAAAGTACATTATATACATATATATCTTACATATATATCTTAGCTCTTGAGATTCTATTTATTTTTCCCTAAAGATAAAAAAGAATAAATATTATTATTATTATTATTATTATTATTATGATTATTATTATTATATTACATTAGAATGTACTGATGATTTTCAGTAATTCAACACATTTTTTATGATGTGAATGCAGGAAACCTGAATACGAAAACCACTGATTTTCATAAAGAAAACCAGGCATCCAGTAAGACGAGTGTCTGAGAATGAAGACTGAATATTCACTCACTGAGCCCTTTAATCGGAAGACCCACAAACTCATCATTTAGTGGTCCAGTACATATGACAAACACAAACCTGTGGTTTTTGCACATAATAGTTATGCTCTTTACTTTACGCTCTTTACTTAATTCATGCTTGTAAAGAAGAAGCAACAACTTAAGATGCATTTTTTACTTTTACTAATTTGGTTAATCTTACTATTGTATATATGTTTTTGGTATCCTTTTACTCAGATGGCCCATTATAGAGGCCTTGTAGATGCTCACCTGACCTTAAACTAACATTCAACTTTGTATGTATCAAATGCAACCGAACTTTAGGCTATGACTGTAAATAACTCTAAGTAGTTATAACTCTAAGACTGTTATTGAAAGTGACCCTATACCTAACCCTAACCCTAACCTAGGCAAAACCCTAAATCCTAACCCTAAACCCTAATTCTAATCCTAAACCTAAAGTTAGAGTGACGGTAAGGTGTAGGGTTATAATCAAAAGACCACCATTTACATTCAGCTTAAAGTTTAGTTGCATTTAATACACATTCAGGTGAGGGTCAGGTGAGCATCTATGAACTTACATCTATCCTATTGGCTTCTGGCATAATTTATTGGGCATGCCCGCCTCTCCCTCAGTTACCACGTGTAGTCAGTGTGTAGTCATTCCCCCCCAGGTCACCTTCTCTTAGGTATTCAGTTGTATTTTATATAACGATTGACCATCAGGCCTTAGTGTTGTAGGTTGTAAGAGCAAGTTACTATTTCCTTTGCTGCTTAGTGTGAGTGTGCTGACTGCAGTACAATAATGATATGTAGAAGTCAGTTGGCCATATACTGTAGTTACATGGCAGAAGAAAATTAGGGCTATTATGTCCTGTATTGATGGCCAAAAATACTTCTTCTGAGGTAGAATGTACTGTACCTGTTTACTGTACCTGTTTACTATTATTAAACTGATGTTATTAATAATAATAAAAAGATTCCTACCTACTGTGTCCCTGAATAAGTAATGGCCAATTAGATTAGGTTAGATTAGATTAATAATACATATGAAGTAGATGATGACTTGCCCACTGACAATCACGATAATGTTACTCACTAAGTAATTAGTTAGATATGTTAACTAGACCTCACCTTATTGCTTTTAGCATGTCATAGCAATTCAATTCCAAATGGCTTGTTGATGAGAGAGGTCAATTGAGAATGGCCAGACTGGTTCAAGCTGACCGGAAAGCTACGGTACCTCAGAATAACCACTCTCTACAGTTGTAGTGATGAGACAAGCACCTCAGAATGCACAACACATTGAACCCATAGATGGATAACCTACAACAGCAGAAGACCATGCTGGGTTCTACTTCTGTCAGCCAAGAACAGAAAGCTGAGGCTGCAGTGGGCACAAGCTCACACAGGCACACAGATGGTAGGGTCAAGATCTGGTGCCAATAACATTAATCCATGGACTGACATCAAAATTGTAGGCTGGTTTAGGTGGTATAATGCTGTGGGGAGTGTTTTCTTGGTACACTTTGGGTCTCATCAGTTGAATGCCACAGCCTACCCCCAATGTACCTTTGTCTTATAATGGCTACTTCCAGCCTGATTTCATATGCAAGTATGATATTTTGGCCATCCATGACAAATGGTCAAACATAATAGAAGTCTATAGTTGTTCAAATTCTTCTTGTATTAGCTCAGTAGATGCACTGCAAAAGTAAAGAAGCAAGGTTGAACAGAGGTTTATTTTTTTAAGAAAATATTTATTTAGTTTACGTTGGTTATATTCACTACATCTACAGCTACAGAAAATGCACTCACAATATAAGAGTATGTTTCATCTTTATAGGAGCACACTCACAAACACAATCACATGCCTTTTTAAAAGTAGTCTATTAGAGTTCAGTGGCATTCCCCTGATGTTTCTGCTTGTGGGTCTGGGCTTCTCCTCTGGGTTTAATGTGTGTGTGATATAAGCCAGCCCCGGGGCCTCGGCTTTGACAAGGCCAGCAGTGTGTTTACTCTGCGCTGTTGAATCCCCACACTGGCCAGAGCAGGGTCAGCAGCAGGCCAGGCCGGGCTCCGCCCCTCAGCCCTGCTATTCATCCCTGTCACTCAGCAGCCAGCCCGCCGCCCAGCCGGACCCCCGCTCCCCTCCGTCCCCTTTGCACTCTCCTTCGTCTCTCTCTGGCCAAAGCTATCTCTGTTTATTGTCTTTCTGTCTCTGTCTCTTAAAACGTCTATCTGCCCTTCGCGCTCTTTGTTCTCTTGCTTTTTTTTATGTTCTTCCAGAGATTTGCAGCAATATCTGCAAGCTTTTGTGAAAACATGAATATTTATCAATTTGTTCACCAGACTTACAACAATAACACAATACATACTTGTGTTCAGTGTTCCTGACAGTTTTAGTTGCACATTGTCACTGTCATAAGACAACCTCGCCCATTTACTCCATTTAAAAGTGCTATTTGGCTTTTTTGGTATTGTTTATTATTGTGCAAAGCAAAACTTTCACAGTCATTACGTTACTTTAACAAATGTAAAGCAAAAAAAAGTTGTCGCTGTTTTAAAGTCAAGTTTTCTTACAACAGTTACATGAAATATCTGATTTTATTTTAAAGAGAAATTAAGTCACCACTGACCGCTGCCTAATTCCGTTCCATGTGATGCGTGAGGCCGTGCCTAAAGTAAACAGGCTGGTGCTGAAGGTTTCACCAGAATGTGTATGCTCTTAGTGTAAGTATGCAAACGTTGCATGGGTGAGGGGTGGGAAGTGAATCCTCCTGCCCTCTCCTCACTGGACTGACAGCTCCAGCGGCTCTGAACTTCGTGCTGAATGGGGTCTGCTCTCTGGGTCAGCGGGACAGGGCAAGCCTGACCGTGACCTTGTGAGAAACGCAGCCCCTCCCCCCAGGTGCTCCAGAAGCTGCAGAGATGCTGTCATGGGTGGCAGAGCTGTGCTGTGTCTCTCCAGGGGCCCGCGGAGTGAACCCCATTACAATCAGTTCACATGCAATTCAGATGAGCACCGCAAATCCAGCATGAAATTAAATTTAAAACTTGGACCGCAACGTTTCTCTCCCCTCTGATTTTTTGCCAGATAACACTGTCGGAAGTGCTCTGTGAGTGTGTGTGTGTCTATGTCTGCGTGTGTGTCTGTGAGTGTGTGTGAGCGCAATATGTTTGTGCTGGAAGCAATTGTTGAGAGGCCACAGAGGTAAAATGCTACTTCAGAGACACCAGAGTGAGGGTCAACAGTAGTGTACCATGTTCAGTATCACTTTTAAAGTTGTCTCTGGGCTGTGTTTGTTTGTTTGTGTGTGTGCGCTTGTGTGTGTGTGTGTGCCTTATGTGTGTATTTGTACTCTTGATACAAAAACAGCATGTTTACACCACCTCCAGTGAACAGAGTTATAATAATAATAATAATAATAATAATAATAGTAATAAAACATAATCAAAGAACTGAATGTGTGAGAGTAATCAACTCCATGCTGGACTAATGAATGATTGAAATTTTCTACAGAGAATATATAGTGGCATGCAAAAGTTTGGGCACCCCTGGTCAAAATGTGTTACTGTGAAGGGTTGAGTAATACTGAGTAAATCATGACCTGGTTTTCAAAAGGCATAAAGTTAAAGATGTTTAACACATTCCTTTAATTTTCATATTTTACAGTTCCATATTTTACAAATAAATGGTAAAAAAGAAAAAGAAAAAGCAAACGTCTGTCCACACTTTTTTATTATGTTTTGGTAAAGAGACTGTGAGGGCCAGTGAAATGCTCCCTGTGCCACTGGCTGCAACACAAGCCCCAAGCACCCCCATGATTTTACACCAAAAAGTTCTATTTTAACACAATCAGTCCACAGGTTTCCAGGCTCTTCTAAAATACACTAATAATCATATTCTCAAATATGAGTTAATGCTGTGAGTGTAATGTCAATTTATACAGTTTGCCACTTCTTATTAAAAAAAAATCAATATACCGCCCCTAACGGAAGAATAACCTGTCTATGCTTGTTTTTGTGTCTTTAACTTTACATATATTTGTCTGTGTGTAAGAGAGAGAGAGAGAGAGAGAGTATAATGTAAGTGTTTTGCTTAAAGTAGCCATCAGGGTTTTTGATCATGAGATCAGGCATGGGGTCATCATCAGAGAGGGAGAGGGAGGGAGGCAGCGAGAGAGAGAGAGAGAGAGAGAAAAAGAGAGAGAGGCATCTGGTCTCACTCCTAGCCACTAGTGCTGTGTGCTCTCCACTAAGATTTATGACGGCCTGGCCTGCTGTGGCCTGATGGTGGCTCTGATAATTAAAGGGACCATTATTAGTGTGCTGCATATGCAGAGCAGGGCAGCAGGAAAGGTCAGGGCAAGGCTCTGAGCAGGCCTGTCGTTCCTCAACCTCTCCCAGCAGAAACGGGGTCACCCCTCCCATCAGCTTCTGCTCTACTCTGGCGCTTAGGTAGTGAAAGCATGAGCCAGGTTTTAACAATATGGCACTCATGAGGTAATATACAATAAATATCATATGTATACACTGATACCTGCTTTATGAATTATAGTGTGAAAATCAGCAGAGGGAACATTTTCAGTTTACATTGTCTTCAATGTGCTACTGTTGCATACCAGTGTGGGGCTATTCCTTTATTTGGCATTGAAAATGCCAGTATAAATTAATAAATAAATAAAAAAATAATAAAAAATAATAAATAAACTCAGTATAATTTTTTTTAAATATATTTTTTATCTAAAATAATTTGTTTGTTGAGTTTTTCGGGTAGTTACTTGGTACTGTACAGTCTGTAATTCCCCCTAGTAGCAATGGTCCTGACCGTGAGGGTAAAGACTTAGTAAACAGGCTCCTCTGATACACATGAAGCCAGTCGTCACCTCTTTCCGAACTGATGGCAAAGCGACATGGCTCAGCATTTGAACTCGCGACCCCCAGGCCATAGTGGCAGCGCATTAGACCGATGAGCCACTCGGAGCCCTAAAGTATCAAATCTGTTTGATGCTACAGTTGATTTTAAGTACCTGACATTAATGCAATTCATCATTTCCACTTTTAACAGCATTTTGAAACTATCCCAGTTTGGCAGAAAAATTGCAAATCTGGCAGTCCAGCAGGGGAAAGAACCCGTGAGTGAAACGTGTCATGATGAAAACAGCCCGTCCACTAGTGGCACTTTCGAGCAAAGTACACACAAACACATGCACACATGCACGAAGAAGAATTGATAAAACAATGCTGGGCGGTCATGTTAAAACATTTTTTTTTGAGATTCATCATTTCATTGTGGTTACGTTTAAGAATAAGGGTTTAGAATAAGGATTAAGGTTAAGGTTAAGTTCAGATTAGGTTTAGGTGTAGATTAAAATAATATTAATAATAATAATAATATTTTACAGTTTTGTAGTTTTTGCTTTGTTGGAGTGATGTTGCATTTGAAGAGTCGACTCACAATTGAGAATTGACTCACAAAGGAGAGTTGACTCTCTTAGAATTATTCAGCAACTACTATAAATAATCCAGTAGCTACTGTACCACACTGTACCAAGGCCTTAGGCAAGGCTCTTAACATTACATAACATTTGCTATGCAGTTATGAAAGTGAAGAATTGAAGTATAGGCCTCCATACAGGCCTTTAACACGTGAGGAGTTCAAATATGCTGTGGCGGCTGAAACGCTGATCTCTCAGATTGAATGGAGACATCCTTGAAGAAAACAGAAAGGACACTTGAATGAAAAGTGTTTTGTTGTCGTACAGTGTTCAGCGCACAGGATCGGGTCAGAGGGGCGGGCGGAGCAGCTGACCTGCCTACAACATTCGTGTTCAGTGGAGGCGCTGGAGAACAATAGAGCTCATGCACTCTTTTTGTCACCCAACGCCCTGCATACAGCACTCCCACAATGCACCAGGCTGCTGTTATTGTCCTTGCTCTGCGCACCTCTCTACCTCCGCCGCTGCGTCACATGACACCCCGCTTCAGTTCTGCCCCGAGGGCATCCAGGCTACGAGGTTTACAGAGCACGGCCTGCCCGCTGTCCCCTCGCACAGAAAGCACAGTGGCTATTACAATACGGTTCAGTTCAATACATAAAATCTGCATGTCGAGACACAGCCGGATCGCTGGCGACGTGAACCAAAACACGCAATGCTGAATAAATCCAGCCACGCTATGAATACGGTATGAGGAGGCAGCGTATACGTATAGAAGCGCATGACACCTCTCAGACCTGACACCACCCTGCAGGAAAACACTCTTCAGTCCCACACGCTGCACCCAATAATCAGCAATAGTAATAATCAAAAAAAGGAGGGCAGAATCGGCTGACAGAAGTCACAGCGCACCTCAATCAAATTACACGGATGCGCAATGAACATGTCACCCTTGGATTTTTTCATTTGCATAAAACAATTACCCCATGGACAGTGGGTTCAATGTCGTCTAGACTCCATGCTTCAGATGGTGTCATCAGCCGCAGACACACTAGACTGGCTATAAATTAGCAATGAGCTGGGCTTGGCCAAGACGCATTATAGTGGTTATAAACCATGAGAATTTATTTAAATAGATAACACACATGCAAATCTCCCTGGCTGGCATGGCAACCATCTTGATGGGGGGTGGGGGGGGGGGGTGGAGTGAGTTTAGAGGGGGCTCCATATGTGAAGGCAGGGCAGCTGGGAGTGAGAGCGAGGGAGCAGAGAGCTATAATGAACCCTGACACCTTATTAGTGTACACACTGGACACTTATTAACTCACACTGGAAAAGAAAAACAGGCCTGACCTCGCAACTCTACATTCACATTACGGCTGTGGTGATGGTAATAACAGAGTTTTGGAAAGTAATTACAATTAATATTCACATAAGCGAACTCTTAGCGTCGTCGGAGACTCGGGCCGCAGCTATCATTATCAGACGCATCGGCAGCTCGGGAAACTGCAATCATGGACGATGGAGTCATTTTCAAAACCGATCGTTTCATTTGCATGTGGTACATCCACGTCTGTGACTTCCCGGGAAGTGGTACGCTGTGGAACAGCCCATTCTGCTGGGTTAGCCGAGGCCCAGCGTGGAATTCAGAGCTGAATTGAGAGGATTCAATGCAAGATCTCTCTACTGACTGTCCACTCGAGGACATCAGGAGAATTAGAAATTGAGGAGAGTATCTCTCTCCCTCTCTCCCTCTCCCTCTCCCTCTCTCAGGGCTGGACTATGAGGAATTAAAGAGATGTCAGCAGGGGGTCTTTCATCTTTAACATCTTCATGTACTGCTGGGCATTTTCCTCCACCTCCTCTACACACTCACCATACCATTCCACCAACGAGGTCTTCCTTCTCCGATCAATACGGACAATGCACTGAGTACATACTGAGAGAAGAGACCGAGAGAGAGAGAGAGAGAGAGAGAGAGACAAAAGGGGCGGTCTAATCTTTCTCGTCCTTACATAAGCCTGGGCCCACCTCTTTCAAAAGAGACAAAAAAAGGGCTTTATATGTTTCACACTGAACTGCCCTTTTTAACAGTTCTGTTTTTTAACTGAATGCTTCATATGTGTGTGTGTGTGTGTGAGAGAGAGAAAGAGAAAGAGAGAGAAAGACAGATAATGCACCCTATTATTGGTTGAGTGTGTTCATATCTATGGAATTGTAAATTAGATCAGAGGGCCACATATATATATATATATATATATATATATATATATATATATATATATATATATATATATCTGTGTGTGTGTGTGTGTGTGTGTGTGTAACACTAGTTGCGTTTGAAGATGTAATCAGTGTCTGTACTTTCTCGTTAAAAGAAACACGGAAGTCTGTGACGGGAGTAATCCCTTCAAACTACTCCACACTTCAGGGCTTGCTTTAAACACGGCCTTAGTTTTACTTTTCTTCTCCTGTTCTCTCATTTTAGTAGAAAAAGCTCAATTAAAATGTGTTTGTGTGTGTGTGAGCGTGTATCCCACAGATGGTAAATGTCATTAGCAGCACCTTTTGTTTTGTCTCTAGTTCCGTCTCTTTTGTCTCTCAGTGAGTGTTGTAAAATGCTGGCCTCGCTCACCTCTCAGGCCCCCTGTTCCCGTCAGCTGTCCTCTGCGAGGTTAAGCATTACATCCGCCGCGGGGAGATTTTACAGTGGATTCTTTATCTGTATAAACAAAGCAGGTAATGGGGGCTGTTTATTGTACAGCGCGCCCCCATCCTAACCTTTATGTCTTTATTGCTCACATACCACTGGCCTTGTTTATGTGTCTGTGTTCCAGCCGCTAACCTTGAACTTGCTCTTCCCTTTCACCCCCCTCCTCCAAACCACTGCCCCCTCCTCCCATCCCCCGTACGGACACCCATTAACCCACCACAAACACATATACACGCACGCACACACAAACCCTTCGTCGGGTCACTGAGAAGAGACAGAGAGATCAAGAGAGAGATAAAGGGAGGACAGAGAGAGAGAGGGACAGAGGGGAGACAGAGGAAGAGAGAGACAGAGGAGACAGACAGTAGAAGAGAGAGAGAAAGAGAGAGAGAGGGAGACATAGAGAGTGTGCTTGATGAGTGAATAATGAAAGGGTAATTAACACAGAGCGCTGTGCTGTATTGAATGGCTGGTAGAGTGACAAGGCCACAGATGACAAGTCCTGTGCTCACAAAGAGAGCAAAAAAGAATGTCGAAGGCAGAAGACGGAGTTAAAGTGTTACAAAAAAAGAAAGAAAAAAAGCAATGGCATACTATGCCATGCAAAAGTTTGGGCACCCCTGCTCATCATTTCCGTTAATGATGAACTGATCTGGAAAATGCAGAATGGTGAAGAGAAAAATGTTCTTTTCAACTTTTGTATAATTTTAGAGTGGAAAAAAAGAAAAGGGACACTATGCAAAGATTTGGAGACTTTTACCAAGGTTTCAGACCCTAATTAGCTTGTTAGGGCTACAGCTTGTTCACAGTCATTGTTAGGAAAGGTCAAGTGATGCACATTTTGCAAAGCTTTATAAAAGTACTCAGATTTACAAAGACTCCCCAACAATTAGCAGCCATGGACTGGGCTGCAGTGTCTAGTGACACCTGCACAAATATGACCTTCACATCAGAAAAAGAAAACCCTTTCCTGTGTCCTCACCACAAAATTCACCATTAGAAGTTTAAAGGTACATCTAAACAAGCCTGATGCATTTTGTAAACAAGTTCTATGGAAAACTGAAATACTAATGTCAAAATAAAACATTTTGTCCACAATGATTAAAGATATGTTTGGAGAAAAAAGGTGCGAAATGTCATGAAAAGAACACCTCTCCAACTGTTAAGCATGGGCTGGGTTAGTCATGCTTTTGGCTAATGTTGCAGCCAGTGGCACAGGGAACATTTCACAAGTAGAGAGAGAGGAGGAACAGATTCAGTGAAATACCAGCCAATTCTGGAGGCAAACATCAGACCCACTGATAATTAGTCCCTCACAGTCCCTCAACCTAATCATCAAAACTCTGTAAACCTAGTTTCTTAGCTACAAAAAGTCTTACAAAAAATACAAAGGTGGATGTTGTACTGACCATGCAGGGTGCCCAATGCTTTTCCAGGGTTTCCATGCTTGCTATTTTGAAAGTGAAACCTATATAATATTGAAAATCTTAAAATTTTACAGACAGGTGCCATCTATAACGTTTTGTCTAATTGAAATCAGCTATTATATTACATATATATAAAAACAGATATGTTGACCAGGGGTACCCAGACATTTGCACACCACTGGATCTTGACCAGTGCTCAAGAATGAACAACAGTCATAGACCAGTAATAAACAAAGGAAAGGACAGTTGAGGGAGAGACCCTTATATTCTCCTATATAGAAGAGAGACAGACAGACAGACAGACAGAGAAACACAGAGAGAGTGAAAGGGAGAGATGGGCCCATAGAAAGAGCGAGACAGAAAAAGAGAAAAGGATAAAGACAGAGAGACGGAAAAACAGAGAGAAAGAGAGACAGAGAATGTGTGTAATTGTATGTGTGTGTGTGTGTGTGTGTGTGTGTGTGTGTGTGAGACAGAGACAAAAAGACAGGCTCTCTTGTGGGACAGACGCACAAGGATCTATATGCATGCATGTAGTGGCCTGGCATTGTGAATCAAGGGGAGCTTAATCAATGTCAGTGCTCAATCAATATTTAGTCCCATGTGTTTCTCCTTTCCTCTCCTGCACTTGGCCTAACCTTCCCCGCTCCCGCATCACTAGGACTTTCACATGTGGGTCAATACTCACCAGAAAAAAATAAAACAACCTAAAAAACAACAAAAAAAACTGCGAGGACCATGCAATATGGCCATTAGCTCATCCATAGTTTCTTTAAAAAGGTGAGAACACAAAGAGAGCTGGAGGAGCACACCAGCTAAACGAGCTGAAATATGTGACAGAAGTGTGTGTGGATAGAGAAGTTCAGAGGATGAGAAAGGAGTGCTTATTTTACTTAGGCGGCTCACGCTCAGACTGTGTGTTTGTGTGTATACAGTGTTGCAGGTGACTATTAGTGTCTGTGGTGAAAGAGTGTGTGCAGCATGCCAGGCTTGTGTGGTGATCTGTGGATGGAGTTGAGAAAAAAAAAAGATCTATTTAATTCACACACACAGACACACACACACACACACACACACACACACACACACACATCACATTGTTTGTTTTGGTGGAGACATACAGCATACTGGATATTTAGATGTGCTGGGTCAACATGAAGTGTATCAGAGCTATAAGCGTGGAATGGGATGGTTGAATTACTGTAGCCCTCTGAAGTTACCAGTGTTTACACACTGTGTGCAATGAGTGCCGCGTGTGTCTGTGACTGTATGTACTTCTTGAGGACAAAAATGTACTGGCTAGAGATAAACACAGGCACTTGAAGGTGGTCCGGACTTCATGTTTCTTTTTTTGTTTGTTTGTTTGTTTGTTTGTTTTTTTGTTATTAAAAGGCCATTACCATGTATAGTGGAATGCAAAAATATAGGTATCACTGGTTAATATTGTGGTTACTGTAAATATTTACATGAGCAGACGATTAACTGACCTCCAACAGGCATAAAGTTACAAAAATAAAACATCCTTTTGAATATTTCTCATGGACTGGTGTGGAGTGGTGGTGCACGGTTCTACTGTGCAGCAACACCTGCACAAATATGACCTTCATAAAAGAGCCATCAGAAGAAAACCTTTCCTGCCTTTTCACTATGCAAACATTTCCCATCAAAGGTTTCATCTAAAGAGGACTGATGCATCTTCTGGGTAGCTTCTGCAGTAGGATAATGATCCTTAACACACCACAAACTCCACAATGGTCTACCTCAAGAGGCAAAAACCGAAGGTTTTTCAAGCTCCTACAGCCCCCTGCCCAAGTGAACAGTGCATGCAAGCCAAGAATCCCACAGAAGAAGAGGCCTTTTGCAGGGATTAATAGGTGAAAGTCAGTCAAACTAGTAACAAGTAAGACTTGTCTACAACGTGTTTATATGCTGTGATACATGTCAAAGGGAAGCAATACAAAGTCTTAACCATGTAGGGTTAGGGGTAGCCCTTTTCCTTTTCTTGTAAAACTGTAAAAGATGGAATTAATAGAGTAATCTAATCTAAAATATTTTGACTTATTTGACTCATCACCTTTAGCTTGCCATTTTGGAGATGTGAAAAAACAACAATATGGGGGATATGTATTAAAATGTCCTTATACTGCATAAAAACAAAGTTGTGTGTGTATGACCGTCCTACTGCTCTGGACTGGAGACACACCACCCCTGCCTGTTAGTGACATCTGCTGGGAAAACAGCCCTTCCCTTTTCACCCCAGCCACCTCATCTAACCCTTCAATCACTCACACACAACTCATACAACAGATTAGAGTAAAAAAAGAAAGTGATACACAACACACACACACACACACACACACACACATATATATATATATATATATATATATATATATATATATATATATATATGCATGTTACACTGAATTCCACTTTGCTGAAACCTTGTTCTGTCTACATTCAGAACCAGTGAAGATTTGTGGCTTTCCACATTCCTACCACTTCTCCTTTCTGTTTTTGTCGAGACCTACCAACAAAACCACAAAGTGTGTGCGTGCGTGTGTGTGTGTGTGTGTGTGTGTGTGTGTGTGTGAAGAAGCAGGGCTGGTTAATGTACAGGGTGCTTCCACTCTCTTTAGGGATGAGGTTTATTCCACACAACTGTGTGATCTATGATCTGTGTGTGTGTGTGTTTGTGTATGTGTCTTTAGCTATATCATTCAGCACAAGCTGTTTGTGAGATAATCTACCATTAGGTTTTTAACATTTTCATAACCAGGGTCAAGTTCAGATGGACGTTTAAAAATGCCGATACTAAACGAGTTACAGGTGATAGAATTAAAGCCACAATATGGAAAACTGGCATTTCTTACTCCTGGGCTTCCCCTGCAGTCGCGAAGTGTAATTTGTGCTTTGTGCCACCACTTAAGGACATGTTTTTCTGGATGAGCTGAGAGCTACAGAGCCGTCACTAAAAATAAAAGGGGCATGCAGACCGAGGAGATACAAAAACCTTGCACCTCCATTTTTGTCATTTCTGCATCATTTGAAAACTCCAGTTACCCTTTGCATTGTGTTAAAATCTCACAGTGACCAACAGAAATGGTCTGAAATTATATGACATTAAACAATTAGGACACTCCACGAAAACCTTTGTCTTTTTTTAACACATTTAAACATATGGATGTGTATGTAATGTACTGAGTAATTGAGTCAATCTAATTAAACACATACAACTGAAGAGATGCTTTTTAAGAATAAATGAAAAATGTTAGGCCACCCCTACTTAAGACTGTGATACTACCTAAAATGCCAAAAAGTGTCTGCAATCAGGCCAAAACTCAAGACTCATCTGTCCAAAGCACACTGATCCAGGAGTCCTGGCCTTTGTCTAGGTGTTCTCTGGCGACCTTTTCTCTAGCCCTGATGATTATTCCTTCTCCCATCTTGCAATACTGTTAACATGAAGAACTAGTGTCTACAAAAGCTTTCATGGGGTGTCCTAATTTTTTCACATGGGCTTTTTTGCTTTACCTGTAAAATTTTACTATTTTGTCAGGAATGGTACATATTTTGATGCTTTGTGGTCAGCAGGTTTCTGTGAGCGTGTGTGTGTGTGAGCGTGTTAGAGCATGTGTGCACTCTCTGAGGTTCTGTGTGACTGGTGCAGGTTGAGCTAAGGGACAGTGGCCGGGAGGGACATGGCCATCACTTTTCCCCTCTTGCTGTGTGAGTCATTATAGCTCAAATTGGGTCTGCGACGAAGAGCTCCACTCACACAAACGTACTGTGTAGCCTAAAGCCTGCCACCCAAATACAGACCAGGGCGATGTATGACGTATAGAAAAACTCTGCTACACACCTAGCCACACACACATAGTCATACTTATGTCCCATATGTATTATATAGACCCATTGGTGTAAGAAAATCTTCTGTAATCTTATGTACATGTAAAAGGCAGAGCCTGAGCAACAGAGTGGACACCTGGACACCTCTTGCTATCTCTTGTTATTTGTAACTGTAAATAGTAAACACACTACACTATATTCAGCATAGACTCAAGCAGTTACTGAAACAGTTCTTTGAGTTGTCATAGCTCCTTATATAACCTTTACTAAAGAACCCTTGAAGAAGAAGAGTGTAGTCAGCATTAATGTGAATTAAAACCATGTTGGTCTGTACAAAGGTAACCCTTTTGATGTCATTGCAGAGTCAAGACATTGTTGTCTGAACACACACACACACACACACACACACACACACACACACACACACACATATGTCGTCTCTGTCACGCACGCACCTTGTAACCTTTTGCCGTGCTCTGAATGAGGAAGTAATTCTTTATATTGTGTCCAAATTTCCAAATAAATGAACCAATAGAAATGCTCCAAAATAACTTAATAAAATCTCTTTTGGAGATTTTAGGTTTTTGCATCCACTGGGACTATAATAGCAGTGCTTGCAGTTGCCTATACCTTTATGATCAGAAGTTTCATGGATTGAAATGGCAGACTGTTGCCCCCACCTCCCCACATTCTGACTGTCCTCTCACCCTGACACCCGCCACCCCCCACCCCGAACCTTGGACTGCTGTCACAACACATTTGGTCATCAGCACAGTGTGTCACCACTGGAGGGAGGGGGCATGGAGGGGGCTAGCTTGTGTTAAATGTGTGTGTGAGTGTGTCTGTGTATATGTGCAGGCGGAGGGGGCATGGGGAAGACTCAACCAAGAAGGGGAGATGGTATGTGTGTGTGTGTGTGTGTGTGTGTATGTGCGCAAGTGCATGCACCACTGCTGTGGCCCTGCGTCTCACGGCGACTAGCATGCTCCACAGTGAGCAGCCCTCCAGCCACGGATCTGATCTTTGCAAAGGCTAACATCTGTCGGCTGTCATTTTAGCAAGATTGATGACAGGCCAGGGAATGGAGAGGAAGGAAGGAGGGAGCGAGAGATGCGGAGGAAGGAGAAGAGAGGGATGAAGGCATCACGGATGGAGGAGGGTAGCAGAGGCTGAATGGTGGTAGTGCCAGTTTAGGGCTGTAGGCAGCGACTTCTCCTGCGAGGAGCATGGGCTGAGGGGGAAGAGAGTGAGGATGCTTTTTAAGACATGAACCTTGTACATCACTAAAACTGTAATAATAAACACATCTCAGCTAATTTTAGTCAGAGGTTGTGTTTGTATATTTGAATGCATACACTATATGGGCAAAAGTATTGGGACACCTGCTCATTCATTGCTTCTTCTGAAATCAGGAGTATTAAAAAGGTTTATCCTGCTTTTGTTGGACTGTCTCTACTGAGAATTAGATTGCACTGAGTGACATGAGCATTGAATGATCACCACAACAGCTCATCCCCAACTCCCAAACTCATCCCAAAAGTATTGGATAGAGTACCATCATCCCAGAGAGCACAGTTCCTCTGCTCCACGGCTCAATGTTGGAGCTTTATACCCATTTAGCCCAACAGGTTCATGATTATCTGCTCCAGAGAGTCCTATTCCATTGGCAATACTTCTCTACAGTTACTAGACAAGCTGTGTGTGTGTTTGAGTGTGCATTTGCACATCTGTGTCAGCAATGGGTGCAACTTAATGCAGCTGAATGCATTCATTACAAGGGGTGTCCACAAACATTTGGACAGATAGTGTAATAGAGCGATGTTTGCAGCCTCGGTTTCACTACTAGCCTCATTAGCACTGCTATTGAATAGAGCTACTGAACAGGAATTATTGCTTCCAGATAAATATAAAAAAGGGCCCAGTTTATGGACATCAGCGCACTGATTCACTTTGTGTCACGGTAACGCATGCAGAAATAGTTTAAGTGGACACTGACCCAGGGCCCATATTAATTCTCCCCGCTTGGCTAACGAGGTGGAGCGCTCGCTACTTTGTGTCCTTTGTTAACGAGTTAATGGAATCGGAGTCAAGAGGATGCATATCTCATAAATCTATGCCTCCTGCATATTTCAATATTCAAGTAGTCAAAACATTCTGGCTCCTGGTCTACTCTTTTGCTAAAGGTAATAATAGAAGGCTCTTGCAGGAGACGTGCATTATTTAAAAAAAAAAAAAGAAAGAAAGAAAAAGGGCCAGCCAGAAATGGCAGAAGGCGAATGCAACTCAGCACTTTCTTGCTTACACCACAACAAAATGCCTAGTGGACCAAAATGAGGCATTAAGGCCCAATCAACATCTCCTAATCTAAGTCAAGCCTGCTGAGAGTGATGCTGCAGCATCTTGCTGTGGTCCTAATCAGCTAGCAGCGCGATCTGGCCTCATTAGAAGAGTGCTAATGCAAGTCCATAACGACGGTCCCTCTTTTTCACTTCCAGCAGGAAGAGCAAGGAGTGCTGGAGTGGATCGCTGGCACGTCACTCACTGCAAGCACAGCACCCAAAGTCACCCGGAGTGAGCTGCCTGTCAGTATCCAGTATCCCCGAGTCTGTGTTAGTGTGTGTGTGTGTGTGTGTGTGTGTGTGAAGCTCTCTCTCCTTCTCTCTCTATTCTCTCTCAGACAGTGCTAAATGCTACAGACTAGTCCTGCAATGTTGTTGCCCCAGAGAGTGCACTGTACTAGCACTAATGCACACTATCTTTTCAGGATTATTATTTGGCTTAATTACTGTAATGTGTCAAACGTGGTGATAGATAAATGAAGGGATGCTGACAGCTGCTGGGATGCTTGTGATGTGCATAAACATGGCTGTTGGTCGATGCTGCTCGCGTGACGGGGCTGAAAGAGAAGTGATCGATCCATGCTCCGCCCACAGATGTGATCTTCGTTATTTAGCAACTGTTGCGAGGTTAGACAAGCTTTACATAGCATGTAGCTAAAGAGCCTTTCAGTCAAAGGAGATACTTGTTTTCGTAATATGATGTGGTTTTTCCTTTTGAAAAAGCTACTCTACAAAGCCGGACTATTTTCTCATCTGTCTCCTCCAACAGATGTAAAGCTAGCCACCGCATTGCTAGCATTGCTTCTCAGCTCAGACACAACAGCTAACAGACGCCTGTGCTGACCAACATCATACTAGTACTGATGTGGGGAGGAAGTGCCATCAACCCACCCCTGAGAAAACAAGGCCAACTGTGCTCTCTCAGACTCCGGCTAATGATTGCAAGCAGCATGAAGACCTGGAATTCAAACCAGTGATCCTCAGATCGTAGTGGCACTGGACCACTCAGCGCTCCTTTTTTTGGCATCAACATGCCGTGAATACACACCACTTCCACCTCATACTATATAAGCATCTGTCATAACATTAACAGTATCACTAATGGTAATGTTGGCAATGTTGTATTAATGGACATAATCTGTTATGACAAATGTTTGTTCGCTGTGCTCATGGTCATGTCAAAATCAAGCACCAAATACACAAACACAGATGTTTCTCTGGCTGTGTTTAGGTGGGTATTCACCATATACCTGTGTTCATGCACCAGTACACTACTGATCAGATCTAACCTAACACTGTGACCTTTTACACACATTGAAATGTAAATAGCATTTGAAATGAATGACACCCTGTAGAGACAGTGCCTATAATAAGCATTTACCCCCTTGGATGCTTTCCTGCTTTTTTGCTTTTATTAATAGAATTATGGTCAACATAAAAAAAGGTTTTTACTAGAATTTACAAAAGAACTTTACATTAACCTCTTTAATATCAAAGGGAAAACAGTCAATTAATAAAATATATTGTCAAATAATTACCCCTGAAGTGGCTGACCTAATTCAACAGAGGTCCAGGTGCTAGTAGTTTTACAATTAGTGAACTGAGATCACCCTAGTGATTCACTAACCTTAGTGAGAGTGAATAGGTGGCCTCCCTCACTAGTCTCCGTCCTGCACGGTCACTCAGTTTGTGAGGATGATCCGCTCTAGGCAGTTTTACACACGTCATGTTCCTTCCATTTCTTAATAATGGGTTTAATTGACCTCCAGAGGGTGATCAGGGATTTGCAATGTGTTTGATATCCATCCCCTGATTTATATAATAACTTTTTACCCTATAACCCCTGTTTAATAACCTTTTCTCTGAGTTGCGTTGAAAGTTTGCTTGTCTTCATGGTGTATTTGTAGTAAGGAATACTGATAAACCAGACATAGGACCTTCCAGACAGGTGTCTTTAAACTACAATCACCTGAGACACATTCACTTCACTCAGGTGAATCTCCATTTCACTAGTTGTGAGACTACTAGTACCTGGATCTCTATTAAATTAGATCAGTCACTTTAAAGGGACTGAATATGTAAGTCACTTATTTTACATTATATATTTTTATTTCATTGACAATCTGTTTTCACCTAACATATCAGTGCAGTAGCAGAGGTGAAGCACCTGAATACACTGAGGTAAATATTTTGAAGATGATCTGTTGATGCATTACTTACATTAAGTAGATGTACAGTTGATATGTTATATCAAGTAGACTTAATATGTTACATCCATTAAGCAAAACCTAATCCAGCCTTAGGAAAAAAACAACTTTAATCCGAAACCTCATCCTGGACCCAATCCTAACTTTAAGCTCAACCCAAAACCTAATCCTAATCTTCATCCTGGCCCTAAACCTATGGGTCTTTAACCTCCACCCAAAACCTAATCCTGGCCCTTTAATCTCAGCCTAATCTAGTTAAGATCAGACTTACAGACTGGTATCGGCAGCAGGTCTATCACAGCTTGTTGAGGATGTTGAGGTGGTCTGTATTAGATCGCCTAAATGATCAGTGATTTAGTCAATGATCAGTTAGGTAAACATCAACATATCTGAACTTGGAAAAACACCTGAATTTGGCAGATGATGAACACATTTTATTGATGCAGGTAATAAGCAGCATGCAGCATGTCATAAGGCCTCTCCAGTCCTGCAGCAGATGCTGTGAGAGAACTCAATTGTTAAAGGAGCACGGATGGAAGTCAACTCGATCTTCTTTTGTCATTTGCATAAATGCATTACACCAAAGATGGATCCTTCCATAGCAGAAACATGTAGCTCTCCACTTCTGTGCTGTGACAGTCGTTACACCCTGACATACGCCCTCTCTGTGGCCTGTACATGTACTGCAAATAGTTTCAAACAGTTTACTATCCTAAACACACTTATTGCAAGCGTTCATCTATTCCCTCCACATCTTCATTGTGAAGAAGGGGGTAAATGTGCACTCGGTAAGCAGTGTGTGTGATCCTTTAGGTTCTGCACCAATGACAGCATGACTGAATGGCCTTCACGAGAGCATGATACTGAAAGTCAGTGGCGTACACACACCATGCTGGAAGGCCACCCTGCCAGCCTTTATGAGAGCCAGGCAATGCCATAGCCTGCTACTGAGTCCCTCTACAGCTGTTGTGAGGGCTGTCTTAGACCAAGGTTGCTCTGCTACAGGTGGAGATGAGCTAGGATAAAAAGCAATGCAGTGCAGTGGCTTGCCAACATAGAGACACAAAGCCGTTAGAATCAAGCTCCTAATGAGCATGATTTCAGTCAGACAAATAAATCAACAGCATTTCATCCTCATCTAAAGACACTGTAATATTATCAGTGCTTTTACTGCATGG